>NW_027062994.1:0-56782 GCF_032884065.1 Artemia franciscana
TCTTTAGGTATAACTAAAAAAACTAAAAAAAAGGTGAAAAACTAAAAACTAAAAAAAGACCAATTAAAAAACGAGTGTATATACAGACCGGGACACCGGGACACAAATGACGACCGGGACACAGGAAGCGCCCGAACCAACTAGATGTTAGGGTGGCGCGAACCTACAATGGCAACAGTCAAGGAAGCTGCTAAAAAAAGCTGCTTAAAAAAATAGCTTCCAAAACTGAAGCTCCAGCACAAAAAAAATAAAAAGAAAAGAGAAAAAACTAAAAAAACTAAAAAAAAGATAAAAACCAAAAAAAAACTAAAAAGAAAAAAAGGAGAAAAACACAAAAATTTATTTCATCATATACCAATTGAAAAACAAATGTATATACAGACCAAGACAACGGGACACAAATGACGACCGGGACACAGGGAATATAAATGACGACCGGGACACTCAAAGAAAAATTACAGACTGGGACACCGGGACACAAATGACGACCAGGACACAAGGAATATAAATGACGACCGGTACACAGGGACACACGTATTCAGATCTATACCTCATGATTCTAATGATTGCCCTTGAGCTTTGTTGATGGTGATTGCTAATCGACGATTCCCCGTGTCGCCGTCGTTACTTATATATCCCCCTTTGCCCCCCAGCGTCCCCGTTGTAGTTGTGACCCTGTGTCCCGGTCGTCATTTATATTCATTGTGTCCCGGTCGTTATTTGTGTCCCGGTGTCCCAGTCTGTGATTTCTCTTTGAGGGTCTGGGGCGTCATTTATATTCCTTGTGTCCCGGTCGTCATTTGTGTCCCGATGTCCCGGTCTGTATATACATCCTTTTTTGAATTGGTCTTTTTCTTAGGTTTTAGTTTTTTACCCTTTTTTTAGTTTTTTTAGTTATACCTCATGATTCTAATGATTACCCTTGAGCTTTGTTGATAGTGATTGTAAATACTAATCAAATTGGGAATTGATTACGCCCGGGACACAGTTAGTATAAATGACGACATAAGTGAAGACGACATAAAAACAACGACATACAATATAAACGACGACATATAAATGAAGGACATAAGTAAAAAAAAACTAAAAAAAACTAAAAAAAGGTAAAAACTACAAAAAAACTAAAAAGAAAAAAGTGGAAAAACAAAAAAAATATTTCATCATTTACCGATTCAAAACGAATGTATATACAGACCGGGACACAAATGACGACCAGGACGCAGGGAATATAAATGATGACCGGGACACAACTGCAACAGGGACGCTGGCGGGCACAGGGGGATATATAAATGACGACGGGGCAATCATTAAAATCATTAGGTATAACTAAAAAAACTAAAAAAGGTAAAAAACTAAAAACTAAAAAAAAGACCAATTCAAAAACGAGTGTATATACAGACCGGGACACCGGGACACAAATGACGACTGGGACACCGGGACACAGGAAGCGCCCCGAACCAACTAGATGTTAGGGTGGCGCGAACCTACAATGGTAAGAGTCAAGGAAGCTGCTAAAAAAAGCTGCTTAAAAAAATAGCTTCCAAAACTGAAGCTCCAGCACAAAAAAAAAATAAAAAGAAAAGAGAAAAAACTAAAAAAAAGGTAGAAACCAAAAAAAAAATAAAAAGAAAAAAAGGGGAAAAACACAGAAATTAATTTCATCATATACCAATTGAAAAACAAATGTATATACAGACCAAGACACCAGGACACAAATGACGACCGGGACACAGGGAATATAAATGACGACCGGGACACTCAAAGAGAAATTACAGACTGGGACACCGGGACAC
Source organism: Artemia franciscana (assembly GCF_032884065.1). Lineage (NCBI taxonomy): Eukaryota > Metazoa > Arthropoda > Branchiopoda > Anostraca > Artemiidae > Artemia > Artemia franciscana. The sequence continues at coordinate 1,794 of NW_027062994.1, forward strand.
AAATGACGACCAGGACACAGGGAATATAAATGACGACCGGGAAACAGGTACACACGTATTCAGATCTATACCTCATGATTCTAATGATTGCCCTTGAGCTTTGTTGATGGTGATTGCTAATCGACGATTCCCCGTGTCACCGTCGTTACTTATATATCCCCCCTGTGCCCCCGGCGTCTCCGTTGTAGTTGTGACCCTGTGTCCCGGTCGTCATTTATATTCCCTGTGTCCCGGTTGTCATTTGTGTCCCGATGTCCCAGTCTGTGATTTCTCTTTGAGGGTCTGGGGCGTCATTTATATTCCTTGTGTCCCAGTCGTCATTTGTGTCCCGGTGTCCCGGTCTGTATATACATTCGTTTTTGAATTGGTCTTTTTTTTTAGGTTTTAGTTTTTTACCTTTTTTTTATTTTTTTAGTTATACCTCATGATTCTAATGATTTCCCTTGAGCTTTGTTGATGGTGATTGCAAATACTAATCAAACTGGGAATTGATTACGACCGGGACACAGGGAGTATAAATGACGACATAAGTGAAGACGACATAAAAACTACGACATACAATATAAACGACGACATATAAATGAAGGACATAAGTAAAAAAAAAAACTAAAAAAAAGGTAAAAACTACAAAAAAACTAAAAGAAAAAAGGGGAAAAACAAAAAAAAATATTTCATCATTTACCGATTCAAAAACGAATGTATGTACAGACCGGGACACAAATGACGACCGGGACGCAGGGAATATAAATGATGACCGGGACACAACTGCAACAGGGACGCTGGGGGGCACAGGGGGATATATAAATGACGACGGGACAATCATTAAAATCATTAGGTATAACTAAAAAAACTAAAAAAGGTAAAAAACGAAAAACTAAAAAAAAAGACCAATTCAAAAACGAGTGTATATACAGACCGGGACACCGGGACACAAATGACGACCGGGACACCGGGACACAGGAAGCGCCCGAACCAACTAGATGTTAGGGTGGCGCGAACCTACAATGGCAACAGTCAAGGAAGCTGCTAAAAAAAGCTGCTTAAAAAAATAGCTTCCAAAACTGAAGCTCCAGCACAAAAAAAAATTAAAAAGAAAAGAGAAAAAACTAAAAAAACTAAAAAAAAGGTAAAAACCAAAAAAAAACTAAAAAGAAAAAAAGGAGAAAAACACAAAAATTTATTTCATCATAAGCTTCAAGGTCAGACCCGTCAGTCCCTTGACCATGAGACTCCAACGCGTAGCAGGGCAGAATCTACAGGTAGCTTGCAAGGATATTTTTCAGCCAATGAAAATGAATTGGACGATCCAAACACGGATATTCGAACCACAACGACATTTATTACACCGAAAAATACGGGTGCTTTGAAGATGCCCGGGAGGCCTGAACCACGGGCCAAAACGCGACCATGCTAGGATAATAAGTCCAAGTGACGATCAAAATCAACCTATCAGAAAGTCACGATTAGTGGGAGTGCTCAACCAGGAAGCACCAATTGAGGGCAGTGGTCTTGAGGTGAGGGCAAGTGATGGTGAAAGCGTGTCAAGAGAACAGCCGAGTCAGGGGTCTATAGTAACTGCTGGTGATGAATAGGAAACGGGGGGCCATAGTGAAAATTCTAGTGAACGGGTAGTACGCATGGTGCATTGGAATATACAAGGGTTTTTCAGCGACAAAACCTAAGTAATCTGTTGAAGGAAGCGTGTATTGATAATGAAAAGAAAGATATAGTTGGACTAGTAGAGACATGGAGTGATGGGAAAAACCCATTAAGTGTTGAAGGTTACAATGTTTTTGAAAGAGTGAGAAATAAATCGAGTAATGGTCGACATTATGGGGGGATAGCGATATTGATCCAGGAGGATATATTTGATAGCATCCATAGGCTATTAAGTGCGTCAGAAAATATTGTGTGGTTACAAATGTCCCATGTGGGATAAGAGGTATGTTATAGGCTGTGTATATATACCCCCTGAAAATAGTTCTTATATGAATGAGTATACATGGGACATATTAATTGAGGAGTATGTTAATTATGTTGAGCTGTTTAGTGACCATTTTTTTGTATTACTAGGTGATTTCAACGCCTACACGGGTACGAGTACGGAGGTTGAAGACATACAGGTGGATCTTGGCAACCCTTGTTTATCAGGAATGGAGAGTATGGTTGAATGGTATGGAAGAAACGGATGCCCGAAAGGTAGGACAAGCAAAGATGAAACTAGGAGGAAAAATAGGTGGGGCCATAAGTTGATAAATTTTTGTAGTGAGGGTCGGTTGATAATTTTGAATGGAAGGGTGGGTAAAGATCATGAAAGGGGAGATTTTACGTGCTTTGGTTCGGGGAAGCCTAGCGTGATTGATTATATTATGGTTGATAGGAGGTTATGGGAAAATTGTTTGGATTTTTATGTTATGGATGTTGTAGGATCAGACCACCAGCCAATAGAGGTAGTCATGAAGGCAGGACAGGCGAAGAAATGGATGTATGAGATAGAGGGTGAGAGATATAGTTGGAGGAATGAGGGGAAGAGGGAAGATAAGGGTAGGAAGGTAATGAAGCAGCAGATTAGGGTAGATTGTATGGAGGAAAACCGTTTGAAAAATTTGTTGGAAAGTGAACAGATGCAGAAAAGGGCGGAGGAATGCATATATATACTGGGAGAAGGGAAGTTAGAAGAAGCCGTGCAAGAAATATCAGAGGAAGTATACCAGAAATGCAGTGGAATATCAAATAACAAGGAGAGGGTGAGAAATACAAACGAATTCTTTGATGAGGATTGTCGGAGGCTGAAAGTAAACCTTATTCAACTTCTCAGGAAAGTGAAAGGAGCACTAAATGACCAGGAAATGAATAAACACTTATCGGAGTACCGAACAGAGAGAAAAATCTACAAGAGGTTATTAAAAATGAGAAAAAAACAAGTAGAAGAGATTAGGGCTATAAAGATCAGCGAGGAATACTTGTCAAAAGACCCAAAACAGTTTTGGAGTGAAGTAAGGCGGGAATTCAAGGCCGACGACAAACTCATACCTCCAGCTGAGTCGTGGAAAACATACCTGGAGCAGGACACTAGCAAAAGGGAGCAATTTGGAGACGGTATAGGGAGTTTAGTAGAGGAGCTACGAGAGCAGAATGGTTTCCCCTTAAGACAAGAGGATTATAGTCTATTAGAACCGATTAAGGTAGAGGAAGTTTGTGCAAGCCTAAAAGGAATGAAGGGATCTTCGGCGCCGGGGGTGGATGGAATACCAGCAAAGATTTGGAAAATGGGGAAAACAGTTCTAGTACCAGTTTTAGCTGCAATTTTCAGTTTTGTGACTGAAAATAGGAAATGGCCTGACCAGTGGAATGTGTCAGTAGGAATACCAATTTTCAAAAAAGGTAACAGACAGGATCATAGTAATTATAGAATAATTAGTTTAGGAAATGTGATGAGTAAGATTTTCTGCAAGGTTATAGACTCAAGATTAGGGAAGTGGTTGGAGGTAAAGGAACTGCTATCCCCCTTTTCAGGTAGGGTTTAGAAAAAATCATAGTGCAGTAGATCATATTTTTACTTTGAGAATTATGGTAGAGAAGTATAGGAAAGGAAAAGGGGGGAGGTTATATGCAGCTTTTTTAGACCTGAAAGGAGCATATGATAATGTCGATAGGAACCTGTTAATGTTAAACCTTTTATCTTTAGGACTGCCTCACTATTTCGTATTGTTGCTGTGCGAAATGTATAAGTACGTGAAGTTAGTAGTGAAAGTCGCGGGAAAGTGCTCAACTCCGGTGCAATCTTTATTGGGACTAAAGCAGGGATGTGTGCTGTCACCAAAATTGTTTAGCCTTTATTTAAATGATGCCAATGAATTTTTCGTTAAGAATAATGCACCAATGTTATCGATAGATTTGCTTAAACTGTGCTTACTACTATTTGCTGACGACATCGTATTACTGGCTGAAACAAAGGAGAAACTGCAACAATTATTAGAGATTACGGAGGTTTATTTGGAAGAGAAGAAGTTAATCCTGAACACATCGAAGTCAGTTGTGATGGTATTTGGTCGAAAAGCATGGAAAGTGAAGATGTGAATTTTTTCTTTAAAGGTGAAACTATACCAGTGAATAATGAATTTGTTTATCTTGGGGTAAAGTTTACTAGTAATGGGAAATTCAGTGGGCATCTGGATCTAGCGAATGCAAGGGGGAGGTATATTAGGCGGTGAAATAGCGAGGAGTAGTCTTAGACGGGTGAGTGATATTAGAGTACATAAGAGGATTTGGACAAGTAAGATAGTACCGGCGATGCATTATGGAGCAGAGATCTGGGGCTATCGGAAAGGTCCAAAACTTGAGGTGGTTATGATGAGATATTATAAGAGGATGTTAGGACTATGGGATTCGTTTAGTAATTTGGTAATCCAGGGGGATTTAGGCTAGTATCGCTGCGATCTATGAGGCTAGTGACCATGGTGAGATATTGGGTTAGGATACTGGGTATGCAGAGATTTACGGTAGCAAAGGCAGCATACTTAGAGGCGTTGAGACAGAATAGTAAAACAGGGTGGCCGGCGGAGATTAAGGACATCTTAGATAAGTGTGGATTAGGGGAATGGTGGAATGAAGGAAAGGGGATTATGGGTATGGAGGAAATAGTAATAAGGGAGGTACAAGAGAGATTGAAGAATCAAGAAATACAGATATGGTGGGCAAGTCTGGATCGTTCTGGGTCGTTAAAATTGTATAAACAGATAAAGAGGAGTTGGGGGGAGGAGGTATTTTGGAAGGTTGGGTTAAGTAGAGAGGATTTGAAGGCGTATTTGGATTGGAGGGGAAATGGATTTTTGATTGGGGAGAAAAGAAAGTATCAAGGGAGAAAAGGGGAGAAGGTAGAATCTATTGCTTGTCCTATGTGCGGATCTCAGGATGAAAGTTTAATACATTTTGTGTGTGAATGTGTCGAATTGAATGATTGGAGGCGTGAGATGTATGGTAAAGAAAAATTGAATGAGATATGGATGGTAGATAGAATGAATGATACAAATTTCCTGAGTATTAAAAGGATAGCAAGGTTTGTCAGGATTGCAGCGGTGCATCGGGAGCGTTTTCTTTAAATAGTTTTAATTTAATGTAGTTAATTTGTTGTTTGTGTATTATGTAATGTTCCTATGGCCCACGGGCTTTTTTCTGGAATAATTTATTATTAATTATTATTATAAGACACAATATGAATTATTATTATAAGACACAAAAACAGCGAGTCTAAATAATTTGAGGCCTAGATCTGGAGAATTGCCTAAGCAAATTCTTTCTTCTCGCCACGTTCCGGAATAGAATTACACTAAATTTCCTCCGTTGAATCCTAGTTGAGAGTCAACTCTTTCCCATCAAGATTGGAAGTGCTCTCTCTTTCCCGATATACGATACAAAACACAAGAATTTCTTTTTCTCTTTTTTTTTCTCTCTCTTTCAATCGAGAAAGCGGAAGATTTATGGGAAACAGGGACACACGTATTCAGATCTATACCTCATGATTCTAATGATTGCCCTTGAGCTTTGTTGATGGTGATTGCTAATCGACGATTCCCCGTGTCGCCGTTGTTACTTATATATCCCCCTGTGCCCCAGGCGTCTCCGTTGTAGTTGTGACCCTGTGTCCTGGTCGTCATTTATATTCCCTGTGTCCCGGTTGTCATTTGTGTCCCGATGTCCCAGTCTGTAATTTCTCTTTGAGGGTCTGGGGCGTCATTTATATTCCTTGTGTCCCAGTCGTCATTTGTGTCCCGGTGTCCCGGTCTGTATATACATTCGTTTTTGAATTGGTCTTTTTTATAGGTTTTAGTTTTTTACCTTTTTTTTATTTTTTTAGTTATACCTCATGATTCTAATGATTGCCCTTGAGCTTTGTTGATGGTGATTGCAAATACTAATCAAATTGGGAATTGATTACGACCGGGACACAGGGAGTATAAATGACGACATAAGTGAAGACGACATAAAAACTACGACATACAATATAAACGACGACATATAAATGAAGGACATAAGAAAAAAAAAAACTAAAAAAACTAAAAAAAAGGTAAAAACTACAAAAAAACTAAAAAGAAAAAAAGGGGAAAAACAAAAAAAAATATTTCATCATTTACCGATTCAAAAACGAATGTATGTACAGACCGGGACACAAATGACGACCGGGACGCAGGGAATATAAATGATGACCGGGACACAACTGCAACAGGGACGCTGGGGGGCACAGGGGGATATATAAATGACGACGGGACAATCATTAAAATCATTAGGTATAACTAAAAAAACTAAAAAAAGGTAAAAAACTAAAAACAAAAAAAAAGACCAATTCAAAAACGAGTGTATATACAGACCGGGACACCGGGACACAAATGACGACTGGGACACCGGGACACAGGAAGCGCCCGAACCAACTAGATGTTAGGGTGGCGCGAACCTACAATGGCAACAGTCAAGGAAGCTGCTAAAAAAATCTGCTTAAAAAAATAGCTTCCAAAACTGAAGCTCCAGCACAAAAAAAAATAAAAAGAAAAGCGAAAAAACTAAAAAAACTAAAAAAAAGGTAAAAACCAAAAAAAAAACTAAATTGAAAAAAAGGGGGAAAAACACAAAAATTTATTTCATCATATACCAATTGAAAAACAAATGTATATACAGACCAAGACACCGGGACACAAATGACGACCGGGACACAGGGAATATAAATGACGACCGGGACACTCAAAGAGAAATTACAGACTGGGACACCGGGACACAAATGACGACCAGGACACAGGGAATATTAATGACGACCGGGACACAGGGACACGCGTATTCAGATCTATACCTCATGATTCTAATGATTGCCCTTGAGCTTTTTTGATGGTGATTGCTAATCGACGATTGCCCGTGTCGCCGTCGTTACTTATATATCCCCCTGTGCCCCCGGCGTCCCCGTTGTAGTTGTGACCCTGTGTCCCGGTCGTCATTTATATTCCCTGTGTCCCGGTCGTCATTTGTGTCCCGGTGTCCCAGTCTGTGATTTCTCTTTGAGGGTCTGGGGCGTCAATTATATTCCTTGTGTCCCGGTCGTCATTTGTGTCCCGGTGTCCTGGTCTGTATATACATTCGTTTTTGAATTGGTCTTTTTTTTAGGTTTTAGTTTTTTACCTTTTTTTAGTTTTTTTAGTTATCTAATGATTGTCCTTGAGCTTTGTTGATGGTGATTGCAAATACTAATCAAATTGGGAATTGATTACGACCGGGACACAGGGAGTATAAATGACGACATAAGTGAAGACGACATAAAAACGACGACATACAATATAAACGACGACATATAAATGAAGGACATAAGTAAAAAAAAAACTAAAAAAACTAAAAAAAAGGTAAAAACCAAAAAAAACTATATAGAAAAAAGGGGGAAAAACACAAAAATTTATTTCATCATATACCAATTGAAAAACAAATGTATATACAGACCAAGACACCGGGACACAAATGACGACCGGGGACACAGGGAATATTAATGACGACCGGGACACTCAAAGAGAAATTACAGACTGGGACACCGGGACACAAATGACGACCAGGACACAGGGAATATAAATGACGACCAGGACACAGGAACACAAGTATTCAGATCTATACCTCATGATTCTAATGATTGCCCTTGAGTTTTGTTGATGGTGATTGCTAATCGACGATTCCCCGTGTCGCCGTCGTTACTTATATATCCCCCTGTGCCCCCCGGCGTCCCCGTTGTAGTTGTGACCCTGTGTCCCGGACGTCATTTATATTCCCTGTGTTCCGGTCGTCATTTGTGTCCCGGTGTCCCAGTCTGTGATTTCTCTTTTTGAGGGTTTGGGGCGTCATTTATATTCCTTGTGTCCCGGTCGTCATTTGTGTCCCGGTGTCCCGGTCTGTATATACATTCGTTTTTGAATTGGTCTTTTTTTTAGGTTTTAGTTTTTTACCTTTTTTAGTTTTTTTTAGTTATACCTCATGATTCTAATGATTGCCCTTGAGCTTTGTTGATGGTGATTGCAAATACTAATCAAATTGGGAATTGATTACGACCGGGACACAGGGAGTATAAATGACGACATAAGTGAAGACGACATAAAAACGACGACATACAATATAAACGACGTTATATAAATGAAGGACATAAGTAAAAAAAAACTAAAAAAACTAAAAAAAGGTAAAAAACTACAAACAAACTAAAAAGAAAAAAGGGGAAAAACAAAAAAAGTTATTTCATTATTTACCGATTCAAAAACGAATGTATATACAGACCGGGACACAAATGACGACCGGGAAACAGGGAATATAAATGATGACCGGGACACAACTGCAACAGGGACGCTGGGGGCATAGGGGGATATATAAATGACTACGGGGCAATCATTAAAATCATTAGGTATAACTAAAAAAACTAAAAAAAGGTAAAAAACTAAAAACTGAAAAAAAGACCAATTCAAAAATGAGTGTATATACAGACCGGGATACTGGGACACAAATGACGACCGGGACACCGGGGCACAGGAAGCGCCCGAACCAACTAGATGTTAGGGTGGCGCGAACCTACAATGGCAACAGTCAAGGAAGCTGCTAAAAAAAATTTGCTTAAAAAAATAGCTTCCAAAACTGAAGCTCCAGCACAAAAAAAAATAAAAAGAAAAGAGAAAAAACTAAAAAAACTAAAAAAAAGGTAAAAACCAAAAAAAAACTAAATAGAAAAAAAGGGGAAAAACACAAAAATTTATTTCATCATATACCAATTGAAAAACAAATGTATATACAGACCAAGACACCGGGACACAAATGACGACCGGGACACAGGGAATATAAATGACGACCGGGACACTCAAAGAGAAATTAAAAACTGGGACACCGGGACACAAATGACGACCAGGACACAAGGAATATAAATGACGACCGGGACACAGGGACACACGTATTCAGATCTATACCTCATGATTCTAATGATTGCCCTTGAGCTTTGTTGATTGTGATTGCTAATCGACGATTCCCCGTGTCGCCGTCGTTACTTATATATCCCCCCTGTGCCCCCCGGCGTCCCCGTTGTAGTTGTGACCCTGTTTCCCGGTCGTCATTTATATTCCCTGTGTCCCGGTCGTCATTTGTGTCCCGGTGTCCCAGTCTGTGATTTCTCTTTGAGGGTCTGGGGCGTCATTTATAATGAAAAAATGAAGATATTAGACAATTTTCTGATTGCAAATGGTAAAGAATGTGATTAAAGGCTCTTTTCCTATGTCAAAAGTTTTAGTTTTCGAGGGTAATAGCTACGTATGTAGAAAAAATGAACATATTAGACTATTTTATGATTGCCCATGGTAAAGAATGTGATTAAAGGCTCTTTTCCTACATCAAAAGTTTTAGTTTTCGAGGGTAATAGCTACGTATGTTGAAAAAATGAAGATATTAGACAATTTTATGATTGCAAATGGTAAAGAATGTGATTAAAGGCTCTTTTCGTATGCCAAAAGTTTTAGTTTTCGAGGGTAATAGCTACGTATGTTGAAAAAATGAAGATATTAGACTATTTTATGATTGCAAATGGTAAAGAATGTGATTAAAGGCTCTTTTCCTATGTCAAAAGTTTCAGTTTTCGAGGGTAATAGCTACGTATATTGAAAAAATGAAGATATTAGACTATTTTATGATTGCACATGGTAAAGAATGTGCTTAAAGGCTCTTTTCCTATGTCAAAACTTTTAGTTTTCGAGGGTAATAGCTATGTATGTGGAAAAAATGAAGATATTAGACTATTTTATGATTGCAAATGGTAAAGAATGTGATTAAAGGCTCTTTTCCTATGTCAAAAGTTTTAGTTTTCGAGGGTAGTAACTACGTAAGTTGAAAAAATGAAGATATTAGACTATTTTATGATTGCAAATGGTAAAGAATGTTATTAAAGGCTCTTTTCCTATGTCAAAAGTCTTAGGTTTCGAGGGTAATAGCTACGTATGTTGAAAAAATGAAGATATTAGACTATTTTATGATTGCAAATGGTAAAGAATGTGATTAAAGGCTCTTTTCCTATGTCAATAGTTTTAGTTTTCGAGGGTAATAGCTACGTATGTTGAAAAAATGAAGATATTAGACAATTTTATGATTGCAATTGGTAAAGAATGTGATTAAAGGCTCTTTTCCTATGTCAAAAGTTTTAGTTTTCGAGGGTAATAGCTACTTATGTTGAAAAAATGAAGATATTAGACTATTTTATGATTGCAAATGGTAAAGAATGTGATTAAAGGCTCTTTTCCTATGTCAAAAGTTTTAGTTTTTGAGGGTAATAGCTACTTATGTTGAAAAAATGAAGATATTACAGTATTTTATGATTGCAAATGGTAAAGAACGTGATTAAAGACTCTTTTCCTATGTCAAAAGTTTTAGTTTTCAAGGGTAATAGCTACGTATGTTGAAAAAATGAAGATATTAGACTATTTTATGATTGCAAAGGGTAAAGAATGTGATTAAAGGCTCTTTTCCTATGTCAAAAGTTTTAGTTTTCGAGGGTAATAGCTAAGTATGTTGAAAAAATGAAGATATTAGACTATTTTATGATTGCAAATGGTAAAGAATGTGATTAAAGGCTCTTTTCCTATGTCAAAAGTTTTAGTTTTCGAGGGTAATAGCTACGTATGTTGAAAAAATGAAGATATTAGACTATTTTATGATTGCACATGGTAAAGAGTGTGATTAAAAGCTCTTTTCCTATGTCAAAAGTTTTAGTTTTCGAGGGTAATAGCTACGTATGTTGGAAAAATGAAGATATTAGACTATTTTATGATTGCACGTGGTAAAGAATGTGCTTAAAAGCTCTTTTCCTATGTCAAAAGCTTTAGTTTTCGAGGGTAATAGCTAAGTATGTTGAAAAAATGAAGATACTAGTCTATTTTATGATTGTAAATGGTAAAGAATGTGATTAAAGGCTCTTTTCCTATGTCAAAAGTTTTAGTTTTCTAGGGTAATAGCTACGTATGTTGAAAAAATGAAAATATTAGACTATTTTATGATTGCAAATGGTAAAGAATGTGATTAAAGGCTCTTTTCCTATGTCAAAAGTTTAAGTTTTCGAGGGTAAAGGCTACGTATGTTGAAAAAATGAAAATATTAGACTATTTTATGATTGCAAATGGTAAAGAATGTGATTAAAGGCTCTTTTCCTATGTCAAAAGTTTTAGTTTTTGAGGATAATAGCTACGTATGTTGAAAAAATGAAGATATTAGACTATTTTATGATTGCAAATGGTAAAGAATGTGATTAAAGGCTCTTTTCCTATTTCAAAAGTTTTAGTTTTCGAGGGTAATAGCTACGTATGTTGGAAAAATGAAGATATTAGACTATTTTATGATTGCACATGGTAAAGAATGTGCTTAAAGGCTCTTTTCCTATGTCAAAAGTTTTAGTTTTCGAGGGTAATAGCTATGTATGTTGAAAAAATGAAGATATTAGACTATTTTATGATTTCAAATGGTAAAGAGTGTGATTAAAGGCTCTTTTCCTATGTCAAAAGTTTTAGTTTTCGAGGGTAATAGCTACGTATGTTGAAAAAATGAAGATATTAGACTATTTTATGATTGCAAATGGTAAAGAATGCCTATTAAAGGCTCTTTTCCTTTGTCAAAAGTTTTAGGTTTCGAGTGTAATAGCTACGTATGTTGAAAAAATGAAGATATTAGACTATTTTATGATTGCAAATGGTAAAGAATGTGATTAAAGGCTCTTTTCCTAGGGCAAGAGTTTTAGTTTTCGAGGGTAATAGCTACGTATGTTGAAAAAATGAAGATATTAGACTATTTTATGATTGCACATGGTAAAGAATGTGATTAAAGGCTCTTTTCCCTATGTCAAAAGTTTTAGTTTTCGAGGGTAATAGCTGCGTATGTTGAAAAAATGAAGATATTAGACTATTTTGTGATTGCAAATGGTAAAGAATGTTATTAAAGACTCTTTTCCTATGTCAAAAGTTTTAGTTTTCGAGGGTAATAGCTATGTATGTTAAAAAATGAAGATATTAGACTATTTTATGATTTCAAATGGTAAAGAGTGTGATTAAAGGCTCTTTTCCTATGTCAAAAGTTTTAGTTTTCGAGGGTAATAGCTACGTATGTTGAAAAAATGAAGATATTAGACTATTTTATGATTGCAAATGGTAAAGAATGTGATTAAAGGCTCTTTTCCTATGTCAAAAGTTTTAGTTTTCGAGGGTAATAGCTACGTATGTTGAAAAAATGAAGATATTAGACTAGTTTATGATTGCAAATGGTAAAGAATGCTATTAAAGGCTCTTTTCCTTTGTCAAAGGTTTTAGGTTTCGAGGGTAATAGCTACGTATGTTGAAAAAATGAAGATATTAGACTATTTTATGATTGCAAATGGTAAAGAATGTGATTAAAGGCTCTTTTCCTATGGAAAAAGTTTTAGTTTTCGAGGGTAATAGCTACGTATGTTGAAAAAATAGCTACGTATGTTGAAAAAATGAAGATATTAGACTATTTTATGATTGCAAATGGTAAAGAATGTGATTAAAGGCTCTTTTCCTATGTCAAAAGTTTTAGTTTTCGAGGGTAATAGCTACGTATGTTGAAAAAATGAAGATATTAGACTATTTTATGATTGCACATTGTAAAGAATGTGATTAAAGGCTCTTTTCCTATTTCAAAAGTTTTAGTTTTCGAGGGTAATAGCTACGTATGTTCAAAAATGAAGATATTAGACTATTTTATGATTGCAAACGGTAAAGAGTGTGATTAAAGGCTCTTTTCCTATGTCAAAAGTTTTAGTTTTCGAGGGTAATAGCTACGTATGTTGGAAAAATGAAGATATTAGACTATTTTATGATTGCACGTGGTAAAGAATGTGCTTAAAGGCTCTTTTCCTATGTCAAAAGTTTTAGGTTTCGAGGGTGATAGCTACGTATGTTGAAAAAATGAAGATATTAGACTATTTTATGATTGCAAATGGTAAAGAATGTGATTAAAGGCTCTTTTCCTATGGCAAAAGTTTTAGTTTTCGAGGGTAATAGCTACGTATGTTGAAAAAATGAAGATATTAGACTATTTTATGATTGTAAATGGTAAAGAATGTGATTATAGGCTCTTTTCCTATTTCAAAAGTTTTAGTTTTCGAGGGTAATAGCTACGTATGTTGGAAAAATGAAGATATTAGACTATTTTATGATTGCACATGGTAAAGAATATGCTTAAAGGCTCTTTTCCTATGTCAAAAGTTTTAGTTTTCGAGGGTAATAGCTATGTATGTTGAAAAAATGACGATATTAGACAATTTTATGATTTCAAATGGTAAAGAGTGTGATTAAAGGCTCTTTTCCTATGTCAAAAGTTTTAGTTTTCGAGGGTAATAGCTAGGTATGTTGAAAAAATGAAGATATTAGACTATTTTATGATTGCAAATGGTAAAGAATGTGATTAAAGGCTATTTTCCTATTTCAAAAGTTTTAGTTTTCGAGGGTAATAGCTACGTATGTTAAAAAAATGAAGATATTAGACAATTTTATGATTGCAAATGGTAAAGAATGTGATTAAAGGCTCTTTTCCTATGTCAAAAGTTTTAGTTTTCGAGGGTAATAGCTACGTATGTTGAAAAAATGAAGATATTAGACTATTTTATGATTGCAAATGGTAAAGAATGTGATTAAAGGCTCTTTTCCTATGTCAAAAGTTTTAGTTTTTGAGGGTAATAGCTACGTATGTTGAAAAAATGAAGATATTACAGTATTTTATGATTGCAAATGGTAAAGATTGTGATTAAAGGCTCTTTTCCTATGAAAAAAGTTTTAGTTTTTGAGGGTAATAGCAACCTATGTTGAAAAAATGAAGATAATAGACTATTTTATGATTGCAAATGGTAAAGAATGTGATTAAAGGCTCTTTTCCTATGTCAAAAGTTTTAGTTTTCGAGGTTAATAGCTATGTATGTTGAAAAAATAAAGATATTAGACTATTTTATGATTGCAAATGGTAAAGAATGTGATTAAAGGCTCTTTTCCTATGTCAAAAGTTTTAGTTTTCTAGGGTAATAGCTACGTATGTTGAAAAAATGAAGATATTAGACTACTTTATGATTGCAAATGGTGCAGAATGTGATTAAAGGCTCTTTTCCTATGTCAAAAGTTTTAGTTTTCGAGGGTAATAGCAACGTTTGTTGAAAAAATGAAGATATTAGACTATTTTATGATTGCACATGGTAAAGAGTGTGATTAAAGGCTCTTCCTATGTCAAAAGTTTTAGTTTTCGAGGGTAATAGCTACGTATGTTGGAAAAAATGAAGATATTAGACTATTTTATGATTGCAAATGGTAAAGAATGTGATTAAAGGCTCTTTTCCTATGTCAAAAGTTTTAGTTTTCTAGGGTAATAGCTACGTATGTTGAAAAAATGAAGATATTAGACTATTTTATGATTGCAAATGGTAAAGAATGTGATTAAAGGCTCTTTTCCTATGTCAAAAGTTTTAGTTTTCGAGGGTAATAGCTACGTATGTTGAAAAAATGAAGATATTAGACTATTTTATGATTGCAAATGGTAAAGAATGTGATTAAAGGCTCTTTTCCTATGTCAAAAGTTTTAGTTTTCGAGGGTGATACCTACGTATGTTTAAAAAATGAGGATATTAGACTATTTTATGATTGCAAATGGTAAAGAATGTGATTAAAGGCTCTTTTCCTATTTCAAAAGTTTTAGTTTTCGAGGGTAATAGCTACGTATGTTGGAAAATAAAGATATTAGACTATTTTATGATTGCACATGGTAAAGAATGTGCTTAAAGGCTCTTTTCCTATGTCAAAAGTTTTAGTTTTCGAGGGTAATAGCTATGTATGTTGAAAAAATGAAGATATTAGACTATTTTATGATTTCAAATGGTAAAGAGTGTGATTAAAGGCTCTTTTCCTATGTCAAAAGTTTTAGTTTTCGAGGGTAATAGCTACTTATGTTGAAAAAATGAAGATATTAGACTATTTTATGATTGCAAATGGTAAAGAATGTGATTAAAGGCTCTTTTCCTATGGCAAAAGTTTTAGTTTTCGAGGGTAATAGCTACGTATGTTGAAAAAAAGAAGATATTAGACTATTTTATGATTGCACATGGTAATGAATGTGATTAAAGGCTCTTTTCCTAAGTCAAAAGTTTTAGTTTTCGAGGGTAATAGCTACGTATGTTGAAAAAATGAAGATATTAGACTATTTTATGATTGCAAATGGTAAAGAATGTGATTAAAGGCTCTTTTCCTATGTCAAAAGTTTTAGTTTTCGAGGGTAATAGCTACGTATGTTGAAAAAATGAAGATATTAGACTATTTTATGATTGCAAATGGTAAAGAATGTGATTAAAGGCTCTTTTCCTATGTCAAAAGTTTTAGTTTTCGAGGGTAATAGCTACGTATGTTGAAAAACGAAGATATTAGACTATTTTATGATTGCAAATGGTAAAGAATGTGATTAAAGGCTCTTTTCCTATTTCAAAAGTTTTAGTTTTCGAGGGTAATAGCTACGTATGTTGGAAAAATGAAGATATTAGACTATTTTATGATTGCACATGGTAAAGAATGTGATTAAAGGCTCTTTTCCTATGTCAAAAGTTTTAGTTTTCGAGGGTAATAGCTATATATGTTGAAAAAATGAAGATATTAGACTATTTTATGATTTCAAATGGTAAAGAGTGTGATTAAAGGCTCTTTTCCTATGTCAAAAGTTTTAGTTTTCGAGGGTAATAGCTAGGTATGTTGAAAAAATGAAGATATTAGACTATTTTATGATTGAAAATGGTAAAGAATGTGATTAAAGGCTCTTTTCCTATGTCTAAAGTTTTAGTTTTCGAGGGTAATAGCTACGTAAGTTGAAAAAATGAAGATATTAGACTATTTTATGATTGCAAATGGTAAAGAATGTTATTAAAGGCTCTTTTCCTATGTCAAAAGTCTTAGGTTTCGAGGGTAATAGCTACGTATGTTGAAAAAATGAAGATATTAGACTGTTTTATGATTGCAAATGGTAAAGAATGTTATTAAAGGCTCTTTTCCTATGTCAAAAGTTTTAGGTTTCGAGGGTAATAGCTACGTATGTTGAAAAAATGAAGATATTAGACTATTTTATGATTGCAAATGGTAAAGAATGTGATTAAAGGCTCTTTTCCTATGTCAAAAGTTTTAGTTTTCGAGGGTAATAGCTACGTATGTTTTAAAATTTGAAGATATTAGACTATTTTATGATTGCACATGGTAAAGAATATGATTAAAGGCTCTTTTCCTATGTAAAAGTTTTAGTTTTCGAGGGTAATAGCTACGTATGTTGGAAAAATGAAGATATTAGACTATCTTATGATTGCACATGGTAAAGAATGTGCTTAAAGGCTCTTTTCCTATGTCAAAAGATTTAGTTTTCGAGGGTAATAGCTACGTATGTTAAAAAAATTAAGATATTAGACTATTTTATGATTGCAAATGGTAAAGAATGTGATTAAAGGCTCTTTTCCTATGTCAAAAGTTTTAGTTTTCGAGGGTAATAGCTAAGTATGTTGAAAAAATGAAGATATTAGACAATTTTATGATTGCAAATGGTAAAGAATGTGATTAAAGGCTCTTTTCCTATGTCAAAAGTTTTAGTTTTCAAGGGTAATAGCTACGTATGTTGAAAAAATGAAGATATTAGACTATTTTATGATTGCAAATGGTAAAAAATGTGATTAAAGGCTCTTTTCCTATGTCAAAAGTTTTAGTTTTCGAGGGTAATAGCTACGTATGTTGAAAAAATGAAGATATTACAGTATTTTATGATTGCAAATGGTAAAGAATGTGATTAAAGGCTCTTTTCCTATGTCAAAAGTTTTAGTTTTCGAGGGTAATAGCTACGTATGTTGGAAAAATGAAGATATTAGACTATTTTATGATTGCACATGGTAAAGAATGTGCTTAAAGGCTCTTTTCCTATGTCAAAAGTTTTAGTTTTCGAGGGTAATAGCTACGTATGTTGAAAAAATTAAGATATTAGACTATTTTATGATTGCAAATGGTAAAGAATGTGATTAAAGGCTCTTTTCCTATGTCAAAAGTTTTAGTTTTCGAGGGTAATAGCTACATATGTTGAAAAAATGAAGATATTAGACTATTTTATGATTGCACATGGTAAAGAATGTGATTAAAGGCTCTTTTCCTATTTCAAAAGTTTTAGTTTTCGAGGGTAATAGCTACATATGTTAAAAAAATGAAGATATTAGACAATTTTATGATTGCAAATGGTAAAGAATGTGATTAAAGGCTCTTTTCCTATGTCAAAAGATTTAGTTTTCGAGGGTAATAGTTATGTATGTTGAAAAAATGAAGATATTAGACTATTTTATGACTGCAAATGGTAAAGAATGTGATTAAAGGCTCTTTTCCTATGTCAAAAGTTTTAGTTTTCGAGGGTAATAGCTACGTATGTTGAAAAAATGAAGATATTAGACTATTTTATGATTGCAAATGGTAAAGAATGTGATTAAAGGCTCTTTTCCTATGTCAAAAGTTTTAGTTTTTGAGGGTAATAGCTACGTATGTTGAAAAAATGAAGATATTATAGTATTTTATGATTGCAAATGGTAAAGATTGTGATTAAAGGCTCTTTTCCTATGTCAAAAGTTTTAGTTTTTGAGGGTAATAGCTACCTATGTTGAAAAAATGAAGATATTAGACTATTTTATGATTGCAAATGGTAAAGAATGTGATTAAAGGCTCTTTTCCTATGTCAAAAGTTTTAGTTTTCGAGGTTAATAGCTATGTATGTTGAAAAAATGAAGATATTAGACTATTTTATGATTGCAAATGGTAAAGAATGTGATTAAAGGCTCTTTTCCTATGTCAAAAGTTTTAGTTTTCGAGGGTAATAGCAATGTTTGTTGAAAAAATGAAGATATTAGACTATTTTATGATTGCACATGGTAAAGAGTGTGATTAAAGGCTCTTTTCCTATGTCAAAAGTTTTAGTTTTCGAGGGTAATAGCTACGTATGTTGGAAAAATGAAGATATTAGACTATTTTATGATTGCACGTGGTAAAGAATGTGCTTAAAGGCTCTTTTCCTATGTCAAAAGTTTTAGTTTTCGAGGGTAATAGCTACGTATGTTGAAAAAAATGAAGATATTAGTCTATTTTATGATTGCAAATGGTAAAGAATGTGATTAAAGGCTCTTTTCCTATGTCAAAAGTTTTAGTTTTCTAGGGTAATAGCTACGTATGTTGAAAAAATGAAGATATTAGACTATTTTATGATTGCAAATGGTAAAGAATGTGATTAAAGGCTCTTTTTCTATGTCAAAAGTTTTAGTTTTCGAGGGTAATAGCTACGTATGTTGAAAAAATGAAGATATTAGACTATTTTATGATTGCAAATGGTAAAGAATGTGATTAAAGGCTCTTTTCCTATGGCAAAAGTTTTAGTTTTCGAGGGTGATACCTACGTATGTTGAAAAAAGGAGGATATTAGACTATTTTATGATTGCAAATAGTAAAGAATGTGATTAAAGGCTCTTTTCCTATTTCAAAAGTTTTAGTTTTCGAGGGTAATAGCGACGTATGTTGGAAAATAAAGATATTAGACTATTTTATGATTGCACATGGTAAAGAATGTGCTTAAAGGCTCTTTTCCTATGTCAAAAGTTTTAGTTTTCGAGGGTAATAGCTATTTATGTTGAAAAAATGAAGATATTAGACTATTTTATGATTTCAAATGGTAAAGAGTGTGATTAAAGGCTCTTTTCCTATGTCTAAAGTTTTAGTTTTCGAGGGTAATAGCGACGTATGTTGGAAAATAAAGATATTAGACTATTTTATGATTGCACATGGTAAAGAATGTGCTTAAAGGCTCTTTTCCTATGTCAAAAGTTTTAGTTTTCGAGGGTAATAGCTATTTATGTTGAAAAAATGAAGATATTAGACTATTTTATGATTTCAAATGGTAAAGAGTGTGATTAAAGGCTCTTTTCCTATGTCTAAAGTTTTAGTTTTCGAGGGTAATAGCTAGGTATGTTGAAAAAATGAAGATATTAGACTATTTTATGATTGCAAATGGTAAAGAATGTGATTAAAGGCTCTTTTCCTATGTCAAAAGTTTTAGTTTTCGAGGGTACTAGCTACGTATGTTGAAAAAATGAAGATATTAGACTATTTTATGATTGCAAATGGTAAAGAATGTGATTAAAGGCTCTTTTCCTATGTCAAAAGTTTTAGGTTTTGAGGGTGATTAAATAAAAAAAAACTAGTTTTTTTAACTGAAAGTAAGGAGCGACATTAAAACTTAAAACGAACAGAAATTACTCCGTATATGAAATGGGTTCTCCCCTCCGCAGTCCCTCGCTCTTTACGCTAAAGTTTGACTCTTTGCCACGATTCTACTTTTTAAAACAATTACAAACTTTAGCGTAAAGAGCGTGGGACTGCGGAGGGGAGAACCCATTTCATATACGGAATAATTTCCGTTCGCTTTAAGTTTTAATGTCGCTCCTTACTTTCAGTTAAAAAAACTAGTTTTTTTTTATTTAATTTCTGAACGTTTTTGAGTTGATACATGTTTGATTTTGGCTCTCCGCACATAAATTTGTTGAAATGAAATTAGTATATTAATTTTTTTTTGGCTAAATGGCTTTCTCTTAGTTTTGATCAGACAATTTTGAGAAATAAGGGGTGGGGAAGGAGGCCTAGCTGCCCTCCAATTTTTCGGTTACTTAAAAAGGCTACTAGAACTTTTAATATTCAACGAACGTTTTTATTAGTAAAAAATATACGTAACTTAAGAATTAACTTTCGTAACAAACTTTTATATTCTTATATTTTTATTATGTGTACGAGGGGGTTTGTACCCTCGTTAATACCTCGCTCTTTACACTAAATAGTAAGTTTTGTCCCAATTCTTTAAGAATGACCCCTGAATCAAAAAGGCCGTAGAATAAATAGTTGAAATCACTAAAAATATTCTAGCATAAAGAGCGGGGTATTTATTTCCTCCTAAATACCTCTCTCTTTATGCTAAAGTATTTTTAGAACCCCTCATATGCGTAATAATCTCTGTTCGTTTTAAATTTCAATGCTATTCCTTACTTTCATTTGAAAAAACGTTTTCATGTTTATTTTTTCATTGTTTTTTTTTTATAGTAATGCCTGTTGACTTTTGGAAAAAAAATGAGCATGGGAGGGGGCCTATTTGCCCTCCAATTTTTTGGTCACTAAGAAAGGGCACTAGAACTTTTCATTTCCGTTAGAATGAGCCCTCTCGCGACATTCTAGGACCACTTGGTCGATAAGATGACCCCTGGGAAAAAAAAAACAAAAACAAACAAACAAACAAATAAACACGCATCCGTGATTTGTCTTCTGGCAAAAAATACATAATTCCACATTTTTTAGATAGAAGCTTGAAATTTTTGCTAGAGTTCTCTGATATACCGAATGCGATAGTGTGATTTTCGTTAAGATTCTATGACTTTTAGGGGATGTTTCCCCCTTTTTTCCAAAATGGGGCAAATTTTCTCAGGCTCGTAACTTTTGATGACAAAGACTAAATTAATTGAAACTTAAATATTTAGAATCAGCGTAAAAATTCAATTCTTTTGATGTATCTTTTAGCATCAAAATTCCGTTTTTTAGAGTTTCGTTTACTATTGAGGAGGTCGCCCCTTACTACAGTTCCTTACCACGAACTGTTTAAAAAGAAAATAATTCGGTATTTTGGGGCTTCTGACATTATTACTCCTTTGCGGAAGTTAGGCTCAAAATTGAAAAAGGATTATATTTTTTCTTTGGGCCCCTTCCACCTCTTAGTTTGTTTATTTTCCCGTTAGTTTTCACCTGTTTTCGCTTTATAGTTGTGTTATCTCTTAGCAGTTCTTTCGTTAGTTGAGTTATGGTTGTGGTATATATGTTTTATCGCTCGTATAGTTGTGTTATTTTCAAATTATACTCCATAATAGAGAGGCTCCGAACACCCAGCATTGTATATTAAGCTCTTAATTTGACGTTTTTTCTAACGTGACCAGATTCGTCCTGCGCCCTTTTCATTGAATTTTTTTCCCCCATGGCATATTTCTCCAAGGAAAGATCCTCCCACATAGCCCCCTCTCTCAACCCTACCCCCAAAACCAAAAAAATCCCCCTGAAAACGTCTGTACACTTCCCAATAACCATTATTACATGTAAACACTGGTTGAAGTTTGTAACTTGCAACGCCTCCCCCAGGGACTGTGGGGAAGTAAGTCATCCCCAAAAACATAGTTATTATGATTTTCGACTATGCTAAACAAAATGGCTATCTCAAAATTTTGATCTGTTGACTTTGGGAAAAAAATGAGCGTGGGAGGGGGCCTAGATGCCCTCCAATTTTTTTGGTCACTTAAAAAGGGCACTAGAACTTTTCATTTCCGTTAGAATGAGCCCTCTTGCGACATTCTAGGACAACTTGGTCGATACGATGACCCCTGGGAAAAAAAAACAAAAAAAAAACAAACAAATAAACACGCACCCGTGATTTGTCTTCTGGCAAAAAATGCAAAATTCCACATTTTTGTAGATAGGAGCTTAAAACTTCTACAGTAGGGTTTTCTGATACGCTGAATCTGATGGTGTCATTTTCGTTAAGATCCTACGGCTTTTAGGGGGTGTTTCTCCCTATTTTCCTAAATAAGGCAAATTTTCCCAGGCTCGTAACTTTTGATGGCTAAGACTAAACTTGATGAAACTTATATATTTAAAATCAGCATTAAAATGCGATTCTTTTGATGTAGCTATTGATATCAAATTTTTTAGAGTTTTGGTTACTATTGAGCCGGATCGCTCCTTACTACAGTTCGTTACCACGAACTGTTTGATAGCTACGTATGTTGAAAAAATGAAGATATTAGACTATTTTATGATTGCAAATGGTAAAGAATGTGATTAAAGGCTCTTTTCCTATGGCAAAAGTTTTAGTTTTCGAGGGTAATAGCTACGTATGTTGAAAAAATGAAGATATTAGACTATTTTATGATTGCACATGGTAATGAATGTGATTAAAGGCTCTTTTCCTATGTCAAAAGTTTTAGTTTTCGAGGGTAATAGCTACGTATGTTGAAAAAATGAAGATATTAGACTATTTTATGATTGCAAATGGTAAAGAATGTGATTAAAGGCTCTTTTCCTATGTCAAAAGTTTTAGTTTTCGAGGGTAATAGCTACGTATGTTGAAAAAATGAAGATATTAGACTATTTTATGATTGCAAATGGTAAAGAATGTGATTAAAGGCTCTTTTCCTATGTCAAAAGTTTTAGTTTTCGAGGGTAATAGCTACGTATGTTGAAAAAACGAAGATATTAGACTATTTTATGATTGCAAATGGTAAAGAATGTGATTAAAGGCTCTTTTCCTATTTCAAAAGTTTTAGTTTTCGAGGGTAATAGCTACGTATGTTGGAAAAATGAAGATATTAGACTATTTTATGATTGCACATGTTAAAGAATGTGATTAAAGGCTCTTTTCCTGTGTCAAAAGTTTTAGTTTTCGAGGGTAATAGCTATATATGTTGAAAAAATGAAGATATTAGACTATTTTATGATTTCAAATGGTAAAGAGTGTGATTAAAGGCTCTTTTCCTTTGTCAAAAGTTTTAGTTTTCGAGGGTAATAGCTAGGTATGTTGAAAAAATGAAGATATTAGACTATTTTATGATTGCAAATGGTAAAGAATGTGATTAAAGGCTCTTTTCCTATGTCAAAAGTTTTAGTTTTCGAGGGTAATAGCTACGTAAGTTGAAAAAATGAAGATATTAGACTATTTTATGATTGCAAATGGTAAAGAATGTTATTAAAGGCTCTTTTCCTATGTCAAAAGTTTTAGGTTTCGAGGGTAATAGCTACGTATGTTGAAAAAATGAAGATATTAGACTATTTTATGATTGCAAATGGTAAAGAATGTTATTAAAGGCTCTTTTCCTATGTCAAAAGTTTTAGGTTTCGAGGGTAATAGCTACGTATGTTGAAAAAATGAAGATATTAGACTATTTTATGATTGCAAATGGTAAAGAATGTGATTAAAGGCTCTTTTCCTATGTCAAAAGTTTTAGTTTTCGAGGGTAATAGCTACGTATGTTGAAAATTTGAAGATATTAGACTATTTTATGATTGCACATGGTAAAGAATGTGATTAAAGGCTCTTTTCCTATGTCAAAAGTTTTAGTTTTCGAGGGTAATAGCTACGTATGTTGGAAAAATGAAGATATTAGACAATTTTCTGATTGCACATGGTAAAGAATGTGCTTAAAGGCTCTTTTCCTATGTCAAAAGTTTTAGTTTTCGAGGGTAATAGCTACGTATGTTAAAAAAAATTAAGATATTAGACTATTTTATGATTGCAAATGGTAAAGAATGTGACTAAAGGCTCTTTTCCTATGTCAAAAGTTTTAGTTTTCGAGGGTAATAGCTAAGTATGTTGAAAAAATGAAGATATTAGACTATTTTAAGATTGCACATGGTAAAGAATGTGATTAAAGGCTCTTTTCCTATTTCAAAAGTTTTAGTTTTCGAGGGTAATAGCTACGTATGTTAAAAAAAATGAAGATATTAGACAATTTTATGATTGCAAATGGTAAAGAATGTGATTAAAGGCTCTTTTCCTATGTCAAAAGTTTTAGTTTTCGAGGGTAATAGCTACGTATGTTGAAAAAATGAAGATATTAGACTATTTTATGATTGCAAATGGTAAAGAATGTTATTAAAGGCTCTTTTCCTATGTCAAAAGTTTTAGGTTTCGAGGGTAATAGCTACGTATGTTGAAAAAATGAAGATATTAGACTATTTTATGATTGCAAATGGTAAAGAATGTGATTAAAGGCTCTTTTCCTATGTCAAAAGTTTTAGTTTTCGAGGGTAATAGCTACGTATGTTGAAAATTTGAAGATATTAGACTATTTTATGATTGCACATGGTAAAGAATGTGATTAAAGGCTCTTTTCCTATGTAAAAACATTTAGTTTTCGAGGGTAATAGCTTCGTATGTTGGACAAATGAAGATATTAGACTATTTTATGATTGCACATGGTAAAGAATGTGCTTAAAGGCTCTTTTCCTATGTCAAAAGATTTAGTTTTCGAGGGTAATAGCTACGTAAGTTGAAAAAATGAAGATATTAGACTATTTTATGATTGCAAATGGTAAAGAATGTTATTAAAGGCTCTTTTCCTATGTCAAAAGTTTTAGGTTTCGAGGGTAATAGTTACGTATGTTAAAAAAATGAAGATATTAGACTATTTTATGATTGCAAATGGTAAAGAATGTTATTAAAGGCTCTTTTCCTATGTCAAAAGTTTTAGGTTTCGAGGGTAATAGCTACGTATGTTGAAAAAATGAAGATATTAGACTATTTTATGATTGCAAATGGTAAAGAATGTGATTAAAGGCTCTTTTCCTATGTCAAAAGTTTTAGTTTTCGAGGGTAATAGCTACGTATGTTGAAAATTTGAAGATATTAGACTATTTTATGATTGCACATGGTAAAGAATGTGATTAAAGGCTCTTTTCCTATGTCAAAAGTTTTAGTTTTCGAGGGTAATAGCTACGTATGTTGGAAAAATGAAGATATTAGACTACTTTATGATTGCACATGGTAAAGAATGTGCTTAAAGGCTCTTTTCCTATGTCAAAAGATTTAGTTTTCGAGGGTAATAGCTACGTATGTTAAAAAAATTAAGATATTAGACTATTTTATGATTGCAAATGGTAAAGAATGTGATTAAAGGCTCTTTTCCTATGTCAAAAGTTTTAGTTTTCGAGGGTAATAGCTAAGTATGTTGAAAAAATGAAGATATTAGACTATTTTAAGATTGCACATGGTAAAGAATGTGATTAAAGGCTCTTTTCCTATGTCAAAAGTTTTAGTTTTCGAGGGTAATAGCTACGTATGTTAAAAAAAATGAAGATATTAGACAATTTTATGATTGCAAATGGTAAAGAATGTGATTAAAGGCTCTTTTCCTATGTCAAAAGTTTTAGTTTTCAAGGGTAATAGCTACGTATGTTGAAAAAATGAAGATATTAGACTATTTTATGATTGAAAATGGTATAGAATGTGATTAAAGGCTCTTTTCCTATGTCGGAAGTTTTAGTTTTCGAGGGTAATAGCTACGTATGTTGAAAAAATGAAGATATTACAGTATTTTATGATTGCAAATGGTAAAGAATGTGATTAAAGGCTCTTTTCCTATGTCAAAAGTTTTAGTTTTCGAGGGTAATAGCTACGTATGTTGGAAAAATGAAGATATAAGACTATTTTATGATTGCACATGGTAATGAATGTGCTTAAAGGCTCTTTTCCTATGTCAAAAGTTTTAGTTTTCGAGGGTAATAGCTACGTATGTTGAAAAAATTAAGATATTATACTATTTTATGATTGCAAATGGTAAAGAATGTGATTAAAGGCTCTTTTCCTATGTCAAAAGTTTTAGTTTTCGAGGGTAATAGCTACGTATGTTGAAAAAATGAAGATATTAGACTATTTTATGATTGCACATGGTAAAGAATGTGATTAAAGGCTCTTTTCCTATTTCAAAAGTTTTAGTTTTCGAGGGTAATAGCTACGTATGTTAAAAAAATGAAGATATTAGACAATTTTATGATTGCAAATGGTAAAGAATGTGATTAAAGGCTCTTTTCCTATGTCAAAAGTTTTAGTTTTCGAGGGTAATAGTTACGTATGTTGAAAAAATGAAGATATTAGACTATTTTATGATTGCAAATGGTAAAGAATGTGATTAAAGGCTCTTTTCCTATGTCAAAAGTTTTAGTTTTCGAGGGTAATATCTACCTATGTTGAAAAAATTAAGATATTAGACTGTTTTATGATTGCAAATGGTAAAGAATGTGATTAAAGGCTCTTTTCTTATGTCAAAAGTTTTAGTTTTTGAGGGTAATAGCTACGTATGTTGAAAAAATGAAGATATTACAGTATTTTATGGTTGCAAATGGTAAAGAATGTGATTTAAGGCTCTTTTCTTATGTCAAAAGTTTTAGTTTTCGAGGGTAATATCTACCTCTGTTGAAAAAATGAAGATATTAGACTATTTTATGATTGCAAATGGTAAAGAATGTGATTAAAGGCTCTTTTCCTATGTCAAAAGTTTTAGTTTTCGAGGGTAATAGCTACGTATGTTGAAAAAATGAAGATATTTGACTATTTTATGATTGCGAATGGTAAAGAATGTGATTAAAGGCTCTTTTCCTATGTCAAAAGTTTTAGTTTTCGAGGTTAATAGCTACGTATGTTGAAAAAATGAAGATATTTGACTATTTTATGATTGCACATGGTAAAGAATGTGATTAAAGGCTCTTTTCCTATGTCAAAAGTTTTAGTTTTCGAGGGTAATAGCTACTTATGTTGAAAAAACGAAGATATTAGACTATTTTATGATTGCAAATGGTAAAGAATGTGATTAAAGGCTCTTTTCCTATTTCAAAAGTTTTAGTTTTCGAGGGTAATAGCTACGTATGTTGGAAAAATGAAGATATTAGACTATTTTATGATTGCACATGGTAAAGAATGTGATTAAAGGCTCTTTTCCTATGTCAAGAGTTTTAGTTTTCTAGGGTAATAGCTATATATGTTGAAAAAATGAAGATATTAGACTATTTTATGATTTCAAATGGTAAAGAGTGTGATTAAAGGCTCTTTTCCTATGTCAAAAGTTTTAGTTTTCGAGGGTAATAGCTAGGTATGTTGAAAAAATGAAGATATTAGACTATTTTATGATTGCAAATGGTAAAGAATGTGATTAAAGGCTCTTTTCCTATGTCAAAAGTTTCAGTTTTCGAGGGTAATAGCTACCTATGTTGAAAAAATTAAGATATTAGACTATTTTATGATTGCAAATGGTAAAGAATGTGATTAAAGGCTCTTTTCCTATGTCAAAAGTTTTAGTTTTCGAGGGTAATAGCTACTTCTGTTGAAAAAATGAAGATATTAGACTATTTTATGATTGCAAATGGTAAAGAATGTGATTAAAGGCTCTTTTCCTATGTCAAAAGTTTTAGTTTTCGAGGGTAATAGCTACGTATGTTGAAAAAATGAAGATATTTGACTATTTTATGATTGCAAATGGTAAAGAATGTGATTAAAGGCTCTTTTCCTATGTCAAAAGTTTTAGTTGTCGAGGTTAATAGCTACGTATGTTGAAAAAATGAAGATATTTGACTATTTTATGATTGCACATGGTAAAGAATGTGATTAAAGGCTCTTTTCCTATGTCAAAAGTTTTAGTTTTCGAGGGTAATAGCTAAGTATGTTGGAAAAATGAAGATATTAGACTATTTTATGATTGCACATGGTAAAGAATGTGCTTAAAGGCTCTTTTCCTATGTCAAAAGTTTTAGTTTTCAAGGGTAATAGCTACGTATGTTGAAAAACTGAAGATATTAGACTATTTTATGATTGCAAATGGTAAAGAATGTGATTAAAGGCTCTTTTCCTATGTCAAAAGTTTTAGTTTTCGAGGGTAATAGCTACGTATGTTGAAAAAATGAAGATATTTGACTATTTTATGATTGCAAATGGTAAAGAATGTGATTAAAGGCTCTTTTCCTATGTCAAAAGTTTTAGTTGTCGAGGTTAATAGCTACGTATGTTGAAAAAATGAAGATATTTGACTATTTTATGATTGCACATGGTAAAGAATGTGATTAAAGGCTCTTTTCCTATGTCAAAAGTTTTAGTTTTCGAGGGTAATAGCTAAGTATGTTGGAAAAATGAAGATATTAGACTATTTTATGATTGCACATGGTAAAGAATGTGCTTAAAGGCTCTTTTCCTATGTCAAAAGTTTTAGTTTTCAAGGGTAATAGCTACGTATGTTGAAAAAATGAAGATATTAGACTATTTTATGATTGCAAATGGTAAAGAATGTGATTAAAGGGTCTTTTCCTATGTCACAAAATTTAGTTTTCGAGGGTAATAGCTACGTATGTTGAAAAAATAAAGATATTAGACTATTTTATGATTGCACATGGTAAAGAATGTGATTAAAGGCTCTTTTCCTATTTCAAAAGTTATAGTTTTCGAGGGTAATAGCTACGTATGTTGAAAAAATGAAGATATTAGACAATTTTATGATTGCACATGGTAAAGAATGTGATTAAAGGCTCTTTTCCTATTTCAAAAGTTTTAGTTTTCAAGGGTAATAGCTACGTATGTTGAAAAAATGAAGATATTAGACAATTTTATGATTGCAAATGGTAAAGAATGTGATTAAAGGCTCTTTTCCTATGTAAAAAGTTTTAGTTTTCGAGGGTAATAGCTACGTATGTTGAAAAAATGAAGATATTAGACTATTTTATGATCGCAAATGGTAAAGAATGTGATTAAAGGCTCTTTTCCTATGTCAAAAGTCTTAGTTTTCGAGGTTAATAGCTATGTATGTTGAAAAAATGAAGATATTAGACTATTTTATGATTGCAAATGGTAAAGAATGTGATTAAAGGCTCTTTTTCTATGTCAAAAGTTTTAGTTTTCGAGGGTAATAGCTACGTATGTTAAAAAAATGAAGATATTAGACTTTTTATGATTGCAAATGGTGAAGAATGTGATTAAAGGCTCTTTTCTTATGTCAAAAGTTTTAGTTTTCGAGGGTAATAGCTAAGTATGTTGAAAAAATGAAGATATTAGACTATTTTAAGATTGCACATGGTAAAGAATGTGATTAAAGGCTCTTTTCCTATTTCAAAAGTTTTAGTTTTCGAGGGTAATAGCTACGTATGTTAAAAAAAATGAAGATATTAGACAATTTTATGATTGCAAATGGTAAAGAATGTGATTAAAGGCTCTTTTCCTATGTCAAAAGTTTTAGTTTTCAAGGGTAATAGCTACGTATGTTGAAAAAATGAAGATATTAGACTATTTTATGATTGCAAATGGTAAAGAATGTGATTAAAGGCTCTTTTCCTATGTCAAAAGTTTTAGTTTTCGAGGGTAATAGCTACGTATGTTGAAAAAATGAAGATATTACAGTATTTTATGATTGCAAATGGTAAAGAATGTGATTAAAGGCTCTTTTCCTATGTCAAAAGTTTTAGTTTTCGAGGGTAATAGCTACGTATGTTGGAAAAATGAAGATATTAGACTATTTTATGATTGCACATGGTAAAGAATGTGCTTAAAGGCTCTTTTCCTATGTCAAAAGTTTTAGTTTTCGAGGGTAATAGCTACGTCTGTTGAAAAAATTAAGATATTAGACTATTTTATGATTGCAAATGGTAAAGAATGTGATTAAAGGCTCTTTTCCTATGTCAAAAGTTTTAGTTTTCGAGGGTAATAGCTACGTATGTTGAAAAAATGAAGATATTAGACTATTTTATGATTGCACATGGTAAAGAATGTGATTAAAGGCTCTTTTCCTATTTCAAAAGTTTTAGTTTTCGAGGGTAATAGCTACGTATGTTAAAAAAATGAAGATATTAGACAATTTTATGATTGCAAATGGTAAAGAATGTGATTAAAGGCTCTTTTCCTATGTCAAAAGTTGTAGTTTTCGAGGGAAATAGTTACGT
The DNA here is from genome assembly GCF_032884065.1 of Artemia franciscana. NCBI lineage: Eukaryota > Metazoa > Arthropoda > Branchiopoda > Anostraca > Artemiidae > Artemia > Artemia franciscana. Next base: position 31,367 of record NW_027062994.1, read on the forward strand.
ATGTTGAAAAAATGAAGATATTAGACTATTTTATGATTGCAAATGGTAAAGAATGTGATTAAAGGCTCTTTTCCTATGTCAAAAGTTTTAGTTTTCGAGGGTAATAGCTACCTATGTTGAAAAAATTAAGATATTAGACTATTTTATGATTGCAAATGGTAAAGAATGTGATTAAAGGCTCTTTTCCTATGTCAAAAGTTTTAGTTTTTGAGGGTAATAGCTACGTATGTTGAAAAAATGAAGATATTACAGTATTTTATGGTTGCAAATGGTAAAGAATGTGATTAAAGGCTCTTTTCCTATGTCAAAAGTTTTAGTTTTCGAGGGTAATAGCTACCTCTGTTGAAAAAATGAAGATATTAGACCATTTTATGATTGCAAATGGTAAAGAATGTGATTAAAGGCTCTTTTCCTATGTCAAAAGTTTTAGTTTTCGAGGGTAATAGCTACGTATGTTGAAAAAATGAAGATATTTGACTATTTTATGATTGCAAATGGTAAAGAATGTGATTAAAGGCTCTTTTCCTATGTCAAAAGTTTTAGTTTTCGAGGTTAATAGCTACGTATGTTGAAAAAATGAAGATATTTGACTATTTTATGATTGCACATGGTAAAGAATGTGATTAAAGGCTCTTTTCCTATGTCAAAAGTTTTAGTTTTCGAGGGTAATAGCTACGTATGTTGAAAAAACGAAGATATTAGACTATTTTATGATTGCAAATGGTAAAGAATGTGATTAAAGGCTCTTTTCCTATTTCAAAAGTTTTAGTTTTCGAGGGTAATAGCTACGTATGTTGGAAAAATGAAGATATTAGACTATTTTATGATTGCACATGGTAAAGAATGTGATTAAAGGCACTTTTCCTATGTCAAAAGTTTTAGTTTTCTAGGGTAATAGCTATATATGTTGAAAAAATGAAGATATTAGACTATTTTATGATTTCAAACGGTAAAGAGTGTGATTAAAGGATCTTTTCCTATGTCAAAAGTTTTAGTTTTCGAGGTTAATAGCTAGGTATGTTGAAAAAATGAAGATATTAGACTATTTTATGATTGCAAATGGTAAAGAATGTGATTAAAGGCTCTTTTCCTATGTCAAAAGTTTTAGTTTTCGAGGGTAATAGCTACCTATGTTGAAAAAATGAAGATATTAGACTATTTTATGATTGCAAATGGTAAAGAATGTGATTAAAGGCTCTTTTCCTATGTCAAAAGTTTTAGTTTTTGAGGGTAATAGCTACGTATGTTGAAAAAATGAAGATATTAGACAGTATTTTATGATTGCAAATGGTAAAGAATGTGATTAAAGGCTCTTTTCCTATGTCAAAAGATTTAGTTTTCGAGGGTAATAGCTACGTTCTGTTGAAAAAATGAAGATATTAGACTATTTTATGATTGCAAATGGTAAAGAATGTGATTAAAGGCTCTTTTCCTATGTCAAAAGTTTTAGTTTTCGAGGGTAATAGCTACGTATGTTGAAAAAATGAAGATATTAGACTATTTTATGATTGCAAATGGTAAAGAATGTGATTAAAGGCTCTTTTCCTATGTCAAAAGTTTTAGTTTTCGAGGGTAATAGCTACGTATGTTGAAAAAATGAAGATATTAGACTATTTTATGATTGCAAATGGTAAAGAATGTGATTAAAGGCTCTTTTCCTATGTCAAAAGTTTTAGTTTTCGAGGGTAATAGCTACGTATGTTGGAAAAATGAAGATATTAGACTATTTTATGATTGCACATGGTAAAGAATGTGCTTAAAGGCTCTTTTCCTATGTCAAAAGTTTTAGTTTTCGAGAGTAATAGCTATGTATGTTGAAAAAATGAAGATATTAGACTATTTTATGATTGCAAATGGTAAAGAATGTGATTAAAGGCTCTTTTCCTATGTCAAAAGTTTTAGTTTTCAAGGGTAATAGCTACGTATGTTGAAAAAATGAAGATATTAGACTATTTTATGATTGCAAATGGTAAAGAATGTGATTAAAGGCTCTTTTCCTATGTCACAAAATTTTAGTTTTCGAGGGTAATAGCTTATGTTGAAAAAATGAAGATATTAGACTATTTTATGATTGCACATGGTAAAGAATGTGATTAAAGGCTCTTTTCCTATTTCAAAAGTTTTAGTTTTCGAGGGTAATAGCTACGTATGTTGAAAAAATGAAGATATTAGACAATTTTATGATTGCACATGGTAAAGAATGTGATTAAAGGCTCTTTTCCTATTTCAAAAGTTTTAGTTTTCGAGGGTAATAGCTACGTATGTTGAAAAAATGAAGATATTAGACTATTTTATGATTGCAAATGGTAAAGAATGTGATTAAAGGCTCTTTTCCTATGTAAAAGTTTTAGTTTTCGAGGGTAATAGCTACGTATGTTGAAAAAATGAAGATATTAGACTATTTTATGATTGCAAATGGTAAAGAATGTGATTAAAGGCTCTTTTCCTATGTCAAAAGTTTTAGTTTTCGAGGGTAATAGCTATGTATGTTGAAAAAATGAAGATATTAGACTATTTTATGATTGCAAATGGTAAAGAATGTGATTAAAGGCTCTTTTCCTATGTCAAAAGTTTTAGTTTTCGAGGGTAATAGCTACGTATGTTGAAAAAATGAAGATATTAGACTATTTTATGATTGCAAATGGTAAAGAATGTGATTAAAGGCTCTTTTCCTATGTCAAAAGTTTTAGTTTTCGAGGGTAATAGCTACGTATGTTGAAAAAATGAAGATATTAGACTATTTTATGATTGCACATGGTAAAGAGTGTGATTAAAGGCTCTTTTCCTATGTCAAAAGTTTTAGTTTTCGAGGGTAATAGCTACGTATGTTGGAAAAATGAAGATATTAGACTATTTTATGATTGCACGTGGTAAAGAATGTGCTTAAAGGCTCTTTTCCTATGTCAAAAGTTTTAGTTTTCGAGGGTAATAGCTACGTATGTTGAAAAAATGAAGATATTAGTCTATTTTATGATTGCAAATGGTAAAGAATGTGATTAAAGGCTCTTTTCCTATGTCAAAAGTTTTAGTTTTCGAGGGTAATAGCTACGTATGTTGAAAAAATGAAGATATTAGACTATTTTATGATTGCAAATGGTAAAGAATGTGATTAAAGGCTCTTTTCCTATGTCAAAAGTTTTAGTTTTCGAGGGTAATAGCTACGTATGTTGAAAAAATGAAGATATTAGACTATTTTATGATTGCAAATGGTAAAGAATGTGATTAAAGGCTCTTTTCCTATGTCAAAAGTTTTAGTTTTCGAGGGTAATAGCTACGTATGTTGAAAAAATGAAGATATTAGACTATTTTATGATTGCAAATGGTAAAGAATGTGATTAAAGGCTCTTTTCCTATGTCAAAAGTTTTAGTTTTCGAGGGTAATAGCTACGTATGTTGAAAAAATGAAGATATTAGACTATTTTATGATTGCAAATGGTAAAGAATGTGATTAAAGGCTCTTTTCCTATGTCAAAAGTTTTAGTTTTCGAGGGTAATAGCTACGTATGTTGAAAAAATGAAGATATTAGACTATTTTATGATTGCAAATGGTAAAGAATGTGATTAAAGGCTCTTTTCCTATGTCAAAAGTTTTAGTTTTCGAGGGTAATAGCTACGTATGTTGAAAAAATGAAGATATTAGACTATTTTATGATTGCAAATGGTAAAGAATGTGATTAAAGGCTCTTTTCCTATGTCAAAAGTTTTAGTTTTCGAGGGTAATAGCTATGTATGTTGAAAAAATGAAGATATTAGACTATTTTATGATTGCAAATGGTAAAGAATGTGCTTAAAGGCTCTTTTCCTATGTCAAAAGTTTTAGTTTTCGAGGGTAATAGCTACGTATGTTGAAAAAATGAAGATATTAGACTATTTTATGATTGCACATGGTAAAGAGTGTGATTAAAGGCTCTTTTCCTATGTCAAAAGTTTTAGTTTTCGAGGGTAATAGCTACGTATGTTGGAAAAATGAAGATATTAGACTATTTTATGATTGCAAGTGGTAAAGAATGTGCTTAAAGGCTCTTTTCCTATGTCAAAAGTTTTAGTTTTCGAGGGTAATAGCTACGTATGTTGAAAAAATGAAGATATTAGACTATTTTATGATTGCAAATGGTAAAGAATGTGATTAAAGGCTCTTTTCCTATGTCAAAAGTTTTAGTTTTCGAGGGTAATAGCTACGTATGTTGAAAAAATGAAGATATTAGACTATTTTATGATTGCAAATGGTAAAGAATGTGATTAAAGGCTCTTTTCCTATTTCAAAAGTTTTAGTTTTCGAGGGTAATAGCTACGTATGTTGAAAAATGAAGATATTAGACTATTTTATGATTGCAAATGGTAAAGAATGTGATTAAAGGCTCTTTTCCTATGTCAAAAGTTTTAGTTTTCGAGGGTAATAGCTACGTATGTTGGAAAAATGAAGATATTAGACTATTTTATGATTGCACGTGGTAAAGAATGTGCTTAAAGGCTCTTTTCCTATGTCAAAAGTTTTAGTTTCGAGGGTAATAGCTACGTATGTTGAAAAAATGAAGATATTAGACTATTTTATGATTGCAAATGGTAAAGAATGTGATTAAAGGCTCTTTTCCTATGTCAAAAGTTTTAGTTTTCGAGGGTAATAGCTACGTATGTTGAAAAAATGAAGATATTAGACTATTTTATGATTGCAAATGGTAAAGAATGTGATTAAGGCTCTTTTCCTATGTCAAAAGTTTTAGTTTTCGAGGGTAATAGCTACGTATGTTGAAAAAATGAAGATATTAGACTATTTTATGATTGCACATGGTAAAGAATGTGATTAAAGGCTCTTTTCCTATGTCAAAAGTTTTAGTTTTCGAGGGTAATAGCTACGTATGTTGAAAAAATGAAGATATTAGACTATTTTATGATTGCAAATGGTAAAGAATGTGATTAAAGGCTCTTTTCCTATGTCAAAAGTTTTAGTTTTCGAGGGTAATAGCTACGTATGTTGAAAAAATGAAGATATTAGACTATTTTATGATTGCAAATGGTAAAGAATGTGATTAAAGGCTCTTTTCCTATGTCAAAAGTTTTAGTTTTCGAGGGTAATAGCTACGTATGTTGAAAAAATGAAGATATTAGACTATTTTATGATTGCAAATGGTAAAGAATGTGATTAAAGGCTCTTTTCCTATGTCAAAAGTTTTAGTTTTCGAGGGTAATAGCTACGTATGTTGAAAAAATGAAGATATTAGACTATTTTATGATTGCAAATGGTAAAGAATGTGATTAAAGGCTCTTTTCCTATGTCAAAAGTTTTAGTTTTCGAGGGTAATAGCTACGTATGTTGAAAAAATGAAGATATTAGACTATTTTATGATTGCAAATGGTAAAGAATGTGATTAAAGGCTCTTTTCCTATGTCAAAAGTTTTAGTTTTCGAGGGTAATAGCTACGTATGTTGAAAAAATGAAGATATTAGACTATTTTATGATTGCAAATGGTAAAGAATGTGATTAAAGGCTCTTTTCCTATGTCAAAAGTTTTAGTTTTCGAGGTAATAGCTACGTATGTTGAAAAAATGAAGATATTAGACTATTTTATGATTGCAAATGGTAAAGAATGTGATTAAAGGCTCTTTTCCTATGTCAAAAGTTTTAGTTTTCGAGGGTAATAGCTACGTATGTTGAAAAAATGAAGATATTAGACTATTTTATGATTGCAAATGGTAAAGAATGTGATTAAAGGCTCTTTTCCTATGTCAAAAGTTTTAGTTTTCGAGGGTAATAGCTACGTATGTTGAAAAAATGAAGATATTAGACTATTTTATGATTGCAAATGGTAAAGAATGTGATTAAAGGCTCTTTTCCTATGTCAAAAGTTTTAGTTTTCGAGGGTAATAGCTACGTATGTTGAAAAAATGAAGATATTAGACTATTTTATGATTGCAAATGGTAAAGAATGTGATTAAAGGCTCTTTTCCTATGTCAAAAGTTTTAGTTTTCGAGGGTAATAGCTACGTATGTTGAAAAAATGAAGATATTAGACTATTTTATGATTGCAAATGGTAAAGAATGTGATTAAAGGCTCTTTTCCTATGTCAAAAGTTTTAGTTTTCGAGGGTAATAGCTACGTATGTTGAAAAAATGAAGATATTAGACTATTTTATGATTGCAAATGGTAAAGAATGTGATTAAAGGCTCTTTTCCTATGTCAAAAGTTTTAGTTTTCGAGGGTAATAGCTACGTATGTTGAAAAAATGAAGATATTAGACTATTTTATGATTGCAAATGGTAAAGAATGTGATTAAAGGCTCTTTTCCTATGTCAAAAGTTTTAGTTTTCGAGGGTAATAGCTACGTATGTTGAAAAAATGAAGATATTAGACTATTTTATGATTGCACAATGGTAAAGAATGTGATTAAAGGCTCTTTTCCTATGTCAAAAGTTTTAGTTTTCGAGGGTAATAGCTACGTATGTTGAAAAAATGAAGATATTAGACTATTTTATGATTGCACGTGGTAAAGAATGTGCTTAAAGGCTCTTTTCCTATGTCAAAAGTTTTAGTTTTCGAGGGTAATAGCTACGTATGTTGAAAAAATGAAGATATTAGACTATTTTATGATTGCAAATGGTAAAGAATGTGATTAAAGGCTCTTTTCCTATGTCAAAAGTTTTAGTTTTCGAGGGTAATAGCTACGTATGTTGAAAAAATGAAGATATTAGACTATTTTATGATTGCAAATGGTAAAGAATGTGATTAAAGGCTCTTTTCCTATGTCAAAAGTTTTAGTTTTCGAGGGTAATAGCTACGTATGTTGAAAAAATGAAGATATTAGACTATTTTATGATTGCAAATGGTAAAGAATGTGATTAAAGGCTCTTTTCCTATGTCAAAAGTTTTAGTTTTCGAGGGTAATAGCTACGTATGTTGAAAAAATGAAGATATTAGACTATTTTATGATTGCAAATGGTAAAGAATGTGATTAAAGGCTCTTTTCCTATGTCAAAAGTTTTAGTTTTCGAGGGTAATAGCTACGTATGTTGAAAAAATGAAGATATTAGACTATTTTATGATTGCAAATGGTAAAGAATGTGATTAAAGGCTCTTTTCCTATGTCAAAAGTTTTAGTTTTCGAGGGTAATAGCTACGTATGTTGAAAAAATGAAGATATTAGACTATTTTATGATTGCAAATGGTAAAGAATGTGATTAAAGGCTCTTTTCCTATGTCAAAAGTTTTAGTTTTCGAGGGTAATAGCTACGTATGTTGAAAAAATGAAGATATTAGACTATTTTATGATTGCAAATGGTAAAGAATGTGATTAAAGGCTCTTTTCCTATGTCAAAAGTTTTAGTTTTCGAGGGTAATAGCTACGTATGTTGAAAAAATGAAGATATTAGACTATTTTATGATTGCAAATGGTAAAGAATGTGATTAAAGGCTCTTTTCCTATGTCAAAAGTTTTAGTTTTCGAGGGTAATAGCTACGTATGTTGAAAAAATGAAGATATTAGACTATTTTATGATTGCAAATGGTAAAGAATGTGATTAAAGGCTCTTTTCCTATGTCAAAAGTTTTAGTTTTCGAGGGTAATAGCTACGTATGTTGAAAAAATGAAGATATTAGACTATTTTATGATTGCAAATGGTAAAGAATGTGATTAAAGGCTCTTTTCCTATGTCAAAAGTTTTAGTTTTCGAGGGTAATAGCTACGTATGTTGAAAAAATGAAGATATTAGACTATTTTATGATTGCAAATGGTAAAGAATGTGATTAAAGGCTCTTTTCCTATGTCAAAAGTTTTAGTTTTCGAGGGTAATAGCTACGTATGTTGAAAAAATGAAGATATTAGACTATTTTATGATTGCACATGGTAAAGAATGTGATTAAAGGCTCTTTTCCTATGTCAAAAGTTTTAGTTTTCGAGGGTAATAGCTAGTATGTTGAAAAAATGAAGATATTAGACTATTTTATGATTGCAAATGGTAAAGAATGTGATTAAAGGCTCTTTTCCTATGTCAAAAGTTTTAGTTTTCGAGGGTAATAGCTACGATGTTGAAAAAATGAAGATATTAGACTATTTTATGATTGCAAATGGTAAAGAATGTGATTAAAGGCTCTTTTCCTATGTCAAAAGTTTTAGTTTTCGAGGGTAATAGCTACGTATGTTGAAAAAATGAAGATATTAGACTATTTTATGATTGCAAATGGTAAAGAATGTGATTAAAGGCTCTTTTCCTATGTCAAAAGTTTTAGTTTTCGAGGGTAATAGCTACGTATGTTGAAAAAATGAAGATATTAGACTATTTTATGATTGCAAATGGTAAAGAATGTGATTAAAGGCTCTTTTCCTATGTCAAAAGTTTTAGTTTTCGAGGGTAATAGCTACGTATGTTGAAAAAATGAAGATATTAGACTATTTTATGATTGCACATGGTAAAGAATGTGATTAAAGGCTCTTTTCCTATGTCAAAAGTTTTAGTTTTCGAGGGTAATAGCTACGTATGTTGAAAAAATGAAGATATTAGACTATTTTATGATTGCAAATGGTAAAGAATGTGATTAAAGGCTCTTTTCCTATGTCAAAAGTTTTAGTTTTCGAGGGTAATAGCTACGTATGTTGAAAAAATGAAGATATTAGACTATTTTATGATTGCAAATGGTAAAGAATGTGATTAAAGGCTCTTTTCCTATTTCAAAAGTTTTAGTTTTCGAGGGTAATAGCTACGTATGTTGAAAAAATGAAGATATTAGACTATTTTATGATTGCACATGGTAAAGAATGTGATTAAAGGCTCTTTTCCTATGTCAAAAGTTTTAGTTTTCGAGGGTAATAGCTACGTATGTTGAAAAAATGAAGATATTAGACTATTTTATGATTGCAAATGGTAAAGAATGTGATTAAAGGCTCTTTTCCTATGTCAAAAGTTTTAGTTTTCGAGGGTAATAGCTACGTATGTTGAAAAAATGAAGATATTAGACTATTTTATGATTGCAAATGGTAAAGAATGTGATTAAAGGCTCTTTTCCTATGTCAAAAGTTTTAGTTTTCGAGGGTAATAGCTACGTATGTTGAAAAAATGAAGATATTAGACTATTTTATGATTGCAAATGGTAAAGAATGTGATTAAAGGCTCTTTTCCTATGTCAAAAGTTTTAGTTTTCGAGGGTAATAGCTACGTATGTTGAAAAAATGAAGATATTAGACTATTTTATGATTGCAAATGGTAAAGAATGTGATTAAAGGCTCTTTTCCTATGTCAAAAGTTTTAGTTTTCGAGGGTAATAGCTACGTATGTTGAAAAAATGAAGATATTAGACTATTTTATGATTGCACATGGTAAAGAGTGTGATTAAAGGCTCTTTTCCTATGTCAAAAGTTTTAGTTTTCGAGGGTAATAGCTACGTATGTTGAAAAAATGAAGATATTAGACTATTTTATGATTGCAAATGGTAAAGAATGTGATTAAAGGCTCTTTTCCTATGTCAAAAGTTTTAGTTTTCGAGGGTAATAGCTACGTATGTTGAAAAAATGAAGATATTAGACTATTTTATGATTGCAAATGGTAAAGAATGTGATTAAAGGCTCTTTTCCTATGTCAAAAGTTTTAGTTTTCGAGGGTAATAGCTACGTATGTTGAAAAAATGAAGATATTAGACTATTTTATGATTGCAAATGGTAAAGAATGTGATTAAAGGCTCTTTTCCTATGTCAAAAGTTTTAGTTTTCGAGGGTAATAGCTACGTATGTTGAAAAAATGAAGATATTAGACTATTTTATGATTGCAAATGGTAAAGAATGTGATTAAAGGCTCTTTTCCTATGTCAAAAGTTTTAGTTTTCGAGGGTAATAGCTACGTATGTTGAAAAAATGAAGATATTAGACTATTTTATGATTGCAAATGGTAAAGAATGTGATTAAAGGCTCTTTTCCTATGTCAAAAGTTTTAGTTTTCGAGGGTAATAGCTACGTATGTTGAAAAAATGAAGATATTAGACTATTTTATGATTGCACATGGTAAAGAATGTGATTAAAGGCTCTTTTCCTATGTCAAAAGTTTTAGTTTTCGAGGGTAATAGCTACGTATGTTGAAAAAATGAAGATATTAGACTATTTTATGATTGCAAATGGTAAAGAATGTGATTAAAGGCTCTTTTCCTATGTCAAAAGTTTTAGTTTTCGAGGGTAATAGCTACGTATGTTGAAAAAATGAAGATATTAGACTATTTTATGATTGCAAATGGTAAAGAATGTGATTAAAGGCTCTTTTCCTATGTCAAAAGTTTTAGTTTTCGAGGGTAATAGCTACGTATGTTGAAAAAATGAAGATATTAGACTATTTTATGATTGCAAATGGTAAAGAATGTGATTAAAGGCTCTTTTCCTATGTCAAAAGTTTTAGTTTTCGAGGGTAATAGCTACGTATGTTGAAAAAATGAAGATATTAGACTATTTTATGATTGCAAATGGTAAAGAATGTGATTAAAGGCTCTTTTCCTATGTCAAAAGTTTTAGTTTTCGAGGGTAATAGCTACGTATGTTGAAAAAATGAAGATATTAGACTATTTTATGATTGCAAATGGTAAAGAATGTGATTAAAGGCTCTTTTCCTATGTCAAAAGTTTTAGTTTTCGAGGGTAATAGCTACGTATGTTGAAAAAATGAAGATATTAGACTATTTTATGATTGCAAATGGTAAAGAATGTGATTAAAGGCTCTTTTCCTATGTCAAAAGTTTTAGTTTTCGAGGGTAATAGCTACGTATGTTGAAAAAATGAAGATATTAGACTATTTTATGATTGCAAATGGTAAAGAATGTGATTAAAGGCTCTTTTCCTATGTCAAAAGTTTTAGTTTTCGAGGGTAATAGCTACGTATGTTGAAAAAATGAAGATATTAGACTATTTTATGATTGCACATGGTAAAGAATGTGATTAAAGGCTCTTTTCCTATGTCAAAAGTTTTAGTTTTCGAGGGTAATAGCTACGTATGTTGAAAAAATGAAGATATTAGACTATTTTATGATTGCACATGGTAAAGAATGTGATTAAAGGCTCTTTTCCTATGTCAAAAGTTTTAGTTTTCGAGGGTAATAGCTACGTATGTTGAAAAAATGAAGATATTAGACTATTTTATGATTGCACATGGTAAAGAATGTGATTAAAGGCTCTTTTCCTATGTCAAAAGTTTTAGTTTTCGAGGGTAATAGCTACGTATGTTGAAAAAATGAAGATATTAGACTATTTTATGATTGCAAATGGTAAAGAATGTGATTAAAGGCTCTTTTCCTATGTCAAAAGTTTTAGTTTTCGAGGGTAATAGCTACGTATGTTGAAAAAATGAAGATATTAGACTATTTTATGATTGCAAATGGTAAAGAATGTGATTAAAGGCTCTTTTCCTATGTCAAAAGTTTTAGTTTTCGAGGGTAATAGCTACGTATGTTGAAAAAATGAAGATATTAGACTATTTTATGATTGCAAATGGTAAAGAATGTGATTAAAGGCTCTTTTCCTATGTCAAAAGTTTTAGTTTTCGAGGGTAATAGCTACGTATGTTGAAAAAATGAAGATATTAGACTATTTTATGATTGCAAATGGTAAAGAATGTGATTAAAGGCTCTTTTCCTATGTCAAAAGTTTTAGTTTTCGAGGGTAATAGCTACGTATGTTGAAAAAATGAAGATATTAGACTATTTTATGATTGCAAATGGTAAAGAATGTGATTAAAGGCTCTTTTCCTATGTCAAAAGTTTTAGTTTTCGAGGGTAATAGCTACGTATGTTGAAAAAATGAAGATATTAGACTATTTTATGATTGCAAATGGTAAAGAATGTGATTAAAGGCTCTTTTCCTATGTCAAAAGTTTTAGTTTTCGAGGGTAATAGCTACGTATGTTGAAAAAATGAAGATATTAGACTATTTTATGATTGCACATGGTAAAGAATGTGATTAAAGGCTCTTTTCCTATGTCAAAAGTTTTAGTTTTCGAGGGTAATAGCTACGTATGTTGAAAAAATGAAGATATTAGACTATTTTATGATTGCACGTGGTAAAGAATGTGCTTAAAGGCTCTTTTCCTATGTCAAAAGTTTTAGTTTTCGAGGGTAATAGCTACGTATGTTGAAAAAATGAAGATATTAGACTATTTTATGATTGCAAATGGTAAAGAATGTGATTAAAGGCTCTTTTCCTATGTCAAAAGTTTTAGTTTTCGAGGGTAATAGCTACGTATGTTGAAAAAATGAAGATATTAGACTATTTTATGATTGCAAATGGTAAAGAATGTGATTAAAGGCTCTTTTCCTATGTCAAAAGTTTTAGTTTTCGAGGGTAATAGCTACGTATGTTGAAAAAATGAAGATATTAGACTATTTTATGATTGCAAATGGTAAAGAATGTGATTAAAGGCTCTTTTCCTATGTCAAAAGTTTTAGTTTTCGAGGGTAATAGCTACGTATGTTGAAAAAATGAAGATATTAGACTATTTTATGATTGCAAATGGTAAAGAATGTGATTAAAGGCTCTTTTCCTATGTCAAAAGTTTTAGTTTTCGAGGGTAATAGCTACGTATGTTGAAAAAATGAAGATATTAGACTATTTTATGATTGCAAATGGTAAAGAATGTGATTAAAGGCTCTTTTCCTATGTCAAAAGTTTTAGTTTTCGAGGGTAATAGCTACGTATGTTGAAAAAATGAAGATATTAGACTATTTTATGATTGCAAATGGTAAAGAATGTGATTAAAGGCTCTTTTCCTATGTCAAAAGTTTTAGTTTTCGAGGGTAATAGCTACGTATGTTGAAAAAATGAAGATATTAGACTATTTTATGATTGCAAATGGTAAAGAATGTGATTAAAGGCTCTTTTCCTATGTCAAAAGTTTTAGTTTTCGAGGGTAATAGCTACGTATGTTGAAAAAATGAAGATATTAGACTATTTTATGATTGCAAATGGTAAAGAATGTGATTAAAGGCTCTTTTCCTATGTCAAAAGTTTTAGTTTTCGAGGGTAATAGCTACGTATGTTGAAAAAATGAAGATATTAGACTATTTTATGATTGCAATGGTAAAGAATGTGATTAAAGGCTCTTTTCCTATGTCAAAAGTTTTAGTTTTCGAGGGTAATAGCTACGTATGTTGAAAAAATGAAGATATTAGACTATTTTATGATTGCAAATGGTAAAGAATGTGATTAAAGGCTCTTTTCCTATGTCAAAAGTTTTAGTTTTTGAGGATAATAGCTACGTATGTTGAAAAAATGAAGATATTAGACTATTTTACGATTGCAAATGGTAAAGAATCTATTTCAAAAGTTTTAGTTTTTGAGGGTAATAGCTATGTATGTTGAAAAATGAAGATATTAGACTATTTTATGATTGCAAATGGTAAAGAATGTGATTAAAGGCTCTTTTCCTATGTCAAAAGTTTTAGTTTTCGAGGGTAATAGCTACGTATGTTGAAAAAATGAAGATATTAGACTATTTTATGATTGCAAATGGTAAAGAATGTGATTAAAGGCTCTTTTCCTATGTCAAAAGTTTTAGTTTTCGAGGGTAATAGCTACGTATGTTGAAAAAATGAAGATATTAGACTATTTTATGATTGCAAATGGTAAAGAATGTGATTAAAGGCTCTTTTCCTATGTCAAAAGTTTTAGTTTTCGAGGGTAATAGCTACGTATGTTGAAAAAATGAAGATATTAGACTATTTTATGATTGCAAATGGTAAAGAATGTGATTAAAGGCTCTTTTCCTATGTCAAAAGTTTTAGTTTTCGAGGGTAATAGCTACGTATGTTGAAAAAATGAAGATATTAGACTATTTTATGATTGCACATGGTAAAGAATGTGATTAAAGGCTCTTTTCCTATGTCAAAAGTTTTAGTTTTCGAGGGTAATAGCTACGTATGTTGAAAAATGAAGATATTAGACTATTTTATGATTGCACGTGGTAAAGAATGTGCTTAAAGGCTCTTTTCCTATGTCAAAAGTTTTAGTTTTCGAGGGTAATAGCTACGTATGTTGAAAAAATGAAGATATTAGACTATTTTATGATTGCAAATGGTAAAGAATGTGATTAAAGGCTCTTTTCCTATGTCAAAAGTTTTAGTTTTCGAGGGTAATAGCTACGTATGTTGAAAAAATGAAGATATTAGACTATTTTATGATTGCAAATGGTAAAGAATGTGATTAAAGGCTCTTTTCCTATGTCAAAAGTTTTAGTTTTCGAGGGTAATAGCTACGTATGTTGAAAAAATGAAGATATTAGACTATTTTATGATTGCAAATGGTAAAGAATGTGATTAAAGGCTCTTTTCCTATGTCAAAAGTTTTAGTTTTCGAGGGTAATAGCTACGTATGTTGAAAAAATGAAGATATTAGACTATTTTATGATTGCACATGGTAAAGAATGTGATTAAAGGCTCTTTTCCTATGTCAAAAGTTTTAGTTTTCGAGGGTAATAGCTATATGTTGAAAAAATGAAGATATTAGCCTATTTTATGATTGCAAATGGTAAAGAATGTGATTAAAGGCTCTTTTCCTATGTCAAAAGTTTTAGTTTTCGAGGGTAATAGCTACGTATGTTGAAAAAATGAAGATATTAGACTATTTTATGATTGCAAATGGTAAAGAATGTGATTGAAGGCTCTTTTCCTATGACAAAAGTTTTAGTTTTCGAGGGTAATAGCTACGTATGTTGAAAAAATGAAGATATTAGACTATTTTATGATTGCACATGGTAAAGAGTGTGATTAAAGGCTCTTTTCCTATGTCAAAAGTTTTAGTTTTCGAGGGTAATAGCTACGTATGTTGGAAAAATGAAGATATTAGACTATTTTATGATTGCACGTGCTAAAGAATGTGCTTAAAGGCTCTTTTCCTATGTCAAAAGTTTTAGTTTTCGAGGGTAATAGCTACGTATGTTGAAAAAATGAAGATATTAGTCTATTTTATGATTGCAAATGGTAAAGAATGTGATTAAAGGCTCTTTTCCTATGTCAAAAGTTTTAGTTTTCGAGGGTAATAGCTACGTATGTTGAAAAAATGAAGATATTAGACTATTTTATGATTGCAAATGGTAAAGAATGTGATTAAAGGCTCTTTTCCTATGTCAAAAGTTTTAGTTTTCGAGGGTAATAGCTACGTATGTTGAAAAAATGAAGATATTAGACTATTTTATGATTGCAAATGGTAAAGAATGTGATTAAAGGCTCTTTTCCTATGTCAAAAGTTTTAGTTTTCGAGGGTAATAGCTACGTATGTTGAAAAAATGAAGATATTAGACTATTTTATGATTGCAAATGGTAAAGAATGTGATTAAAGGCTCTTTTCCTATGTCAAAAGTTTTAGTTTTCGAGGGTAATAGCTACGTATGTTGAAAAAATGAAGATATTAGACTATTTTATGATTGCAAATGGTAAAGAATGTGATTAAAGGCTCTTTTCCTATGTCAAAAGTTTTAGTTTTCGAGGGTAATAGCTACGTATGTTGAAAAAATGAAGATATTAGACTAT
The DNA here is from genome assembly GCF_032884065.1 of Artemia franciscana. Lineage (NCBI taxonomy): Eukaryota > Metazoa > Arthropoda > Branchiopoda > Anostraca > Artemiidae > Artemia > Artemia franciscana. The sequence goes on from NW_027062994.1 coordinate 46,848, forward strand.
TTTATGATTGCAAATGGTAAAGAATGTGATTAAAGGCTCTTTTCCTATGTCAAAAGTTTTAGTTTTCGAGGGTAATAGCTACGTATGTTGAAAAAATGAAGATATTAGACTATTTTATGATTGCAAATGGTAAAGAATGTGATTAAAGGCTCTTTTCCTATGTCAAAAGTTTTAGTTTTCGAGGGTAATAGCTACGTATGTTGAAAAAATGAAGATATTAGACTATTTTATGATTGCAAATGGTAAAGAATGTGATTAAAGGCTCTTTTCCTATTTCAAAAGTTTTAGTTTTCGAGGGTAATAGCTACGTATGTTGAAAAAATGAAGATATTAGACTATTTTATGATTGCACATGGTAAAGAATGTGATTAAAGGCTCTTTTCCTATGTCAAAAGTTTTAGTTTTCGAGGGTAATAGCTACGTATGTTGAAAAAATGAAGATATTAGACTATTTTATGATTGCAAATGGTAAAGAATGTGATTAAAGGCTCTTTTCCTATGTCAAAAGTTTTAGTTTTCGAGGGTAATAGCTACGTATGTTGAAAAAATGAAGATATTAGACTATTTTATGATTGCAAATGGTAAAGAATGTGATTAAAGGCTCTTTTCCTATGTCAAAAGTTTTAGTTTTCGAGGGTAATAGCTACGTATGTTGAAAAAATGAAGATATTAGACTATTTTATGATTGCAAATGGTAAAGAATGTGATTAAAGGCTCTTTTCCTATGTCAAAAGTTTTAGTTTTCGAGGGTAATAGCTACGTATGTTGAAAAAATGAAGATATTAGACTATTTTATGATTGCAAATGGTAAAGAATGTGATTAAAGGCTCTTTTCCTATGTCAAAAGTTTTAGTTTTCGAGGGTAATAGCTACGTATGTTGAAAAAATGAAGATATTAGACTATTTTATGATTGCAAATGGTAAAGAATGTGATTAAAGGCTCTTTTCCTATGTCAAAAGTTTTAGTTTTCGAGGGTAATAGCTACGTATGTTGAAAAAATGAAGATATTAGACTATTTTATGATTGCAAATGGTAAAGAATGTGATTAAAGGCTCTTTTCCTATGTCAAAAGTTTTAGTTTTCGAGGGTAATAGCTACGTATGTTGAAAAAATGAAGATATTAGACTATTTTATGATTGCACATGGTAAAGAATGTGATTAAAGGCTCTTTTCCTATGTCAAAAGTTTTAGTTTTCGAGGGTAATAGCTACGTATGTTGAAAAAATGAAGATATTAGACTATTTTATGATTGCAAATGGTAAAGAATGTGATTAAAGGCTCTTTTCCTATGTCAAAAGTTTTAGTTTTCGAGGGTAATAGCTACGTATGTTGAAAAAATGAAGATATTAGACTATTTTATGATTGCAAATGGTAAAGAATGTGATTAAAGGCTCTTTTCCTATGTCAAAAGTTTTAGTTTTCGAGGGTAATAGCTACGTATGTTGAAAAAATGAAGATATTAGACTATTTTATGATTGCAAATGGTAAAGAATGTGATTAAAGGCTCTTTTCCTATGTCAAAAGTTTTAGTTTTCGAGGGTAATAGCTACGTATGTTGAAAAAATGAAGATATTAGACTATTTTATGATTGCAAATGGTAAAGAATGTGATTAAAGGCTCTTTTCCTATGTCAAAAGTTTTAGTTTTCGAGGGTAATAGCTACGTATGTTGAAAAAATGAAGATATTAGACTATTTTATGATTGCAAATGGTAAAGAATGTGATTAAAGGCTCTTTTCCTATGTCAAAAGTTTTAGTTTTCGAGGGTAATAGCTACGTATGTTGAAAAAATGAAGATATTAGACTATTTTATGATTGCAAATGGTAAAGAATGTGATTAAAGGCTCTTTTCCTATGTCAAAAGTTTTAGTTTTCGAGGGTAATAGCTACGTATGTTGAAAAAATGAAGATATTAGACTATTTTATGATTGCAAATGGTAAAGAATGTGATTAAAGGCTCTTTTCCTATGTCAAAAGTTTTAGTTTTCGAGGGTAATAGCTACGTATGTTGAAAAAATGAAGATATTAGACTATTTTATGATTGCAAATGGTAAAGAATGTGATTAAAGGCTCTTTTCCTATGTCAAAAGTTTTAGTTTTCGAGGGTAATAGCTACGTATGTTGAAAAAATGAAGATATTAGACTATTTTATGATTGCAAATGGTAAAGAATGTGATTAAAGGCTCTTTTCCTATGTCAAAAGTTTTAGTTTTCGAGGGTAATAGCTACGTATGTTGAAAAAATGAAGATATTAGACTATTTTATGATTGCAAATGGTAAAGAATGTGATTAAAGGCTCTTTTCCTATGTCAAAAGTTTTAGTTTTCGAGGGTAATAGCTACGTATGTTGAAAAAATGAAGATATTAGACTATTTTATGATTGCAAATGGTAAAGAATGTGATTAAAGGCTCTTTTCCTATGTCAAAAGTTTTAGTTTTCGAGGGTAATAGCTACGTATGTTGAAAAAATGAAGATATTAGACTATTTTATGATTGCAAATGGTAAAGAATGTGATTAAAGGCTCTTTTCCTATGTCAAAAGTTTTAGTTTTCGAGGGTAATAGCTACGTATGTTGAAAAAATGAAGATATTAGACTATTTTATGATTGCAAATGGTAAAGAATGTGATTAAAGGCTCTTTTCCTATGTCAAAAGTTTTAGTTTTCGAGGGTAATAGCTACGTATGTTGAAAAAATGAAGATATTAGACTATTTTATGATTGCAAATGGTAAAGAATGTGATTAAAGGCTCTTTTCCTATGTCAAAAGTTTTAGTTTTCGAGGGTAATAGCTACGTATGTTGAAAAAATGAAGATATTAGACTATTTTATGATTGCAAATGGTAAAGAATGTGATTAAAGGCTCTTTTCCTATGTCAAAAGTTTTAGTTTTCGAGGGTAATAGCTACGTATGTTGAAAAAATGAAGATATTAGACTATTTTATGATTGCAAATGGTAAAGAATGTGATTAAAGGCTCTTTTCCTATGTCAAAAGTTTTAGTTTTCGAGGGTAATAGCTACGTATGTTGAAAAAATGAAGATATTAGACTATTTTATGATTGCAAATGGTAAAGAATGTGATTAAAGGCTCTTTTCCTATGTCAAAAGTTTTAGTTTTCGAGGGTAATAGCTACGTATGTTGAAAAAATGAAGATATTAGACTATTTTATGATTGCAAATGGTAAAGAATGTGATTAAAGGCTCTTTTCCTATGTCAAAAGTTTTAGTTTTCGAGGGTAATAGCTACGTATGTTGAAAAAATGAAGATATTAGACTATTTTATGATTGCAAATGGTAAAGAATGTGATTAAAGGCTCTTTTCCTATGTCAAAAGTTTTAGTTTTCGAGGGTAATAGCTACGTATGTTGAAAAAATGAAGATATTAGACTATTTTATGATTGCAAATGGTAAAGAATGTGATTAAAGGCTCTTTTCCTATGTCAAAAGTTTTAGTTTTCGAGGGTAATAGCTACGTATGTTGAAAAAATGAAGATATTAGACTATTTTATGATTGCAAATGGTAAAGAATGTGATTAAAGGCTCTTTTCCTATGTCAAAAGTTTTAGTTTTCGAGGGTAATAGCTACGTATGTTGAAAAAATGAAGATATTAGACTATTTTATGATTGCACATGGTAAAGAATGTGATTAAAGGCTCTTTTCCTATGTCAAAAGTTTTAGTTTTCGAGGGTAATAGCTACGTATGTTGAAAAAATGAAGATATTAGACTATTTTATGATTGCAAATGGTAAAGAATGTGATTAAAGGCTCTTTTCCTATGTCAAAAGTTTTAGTTTTCGAGGGTAATAGCTACGTATGTTGAAAAAATGAAGATATTAGACTATTTTATGATTGCAAATGGTAAAGAATGTGATTAAAGGCTCTTTTCCTATGTCAAAAGTTTTAGTTTTCGAGGGTAATAGCTACGTATGTTGAAAAAATGAAGATATTAGACTATTTTATGATTGCAAATGGTAAAGAATGTGATTAAAGGCTCTTTTCCTATGTCAAAAGTTTTAGTTTTCGAGGGTAATAGCTACGTATGTTGAAAAAATGAAGATATTAGACTATTTTATGATTGCAAATGGTAAAGAATGTGATTAAAGGCTCTTTTCCTATGTCAAAAGTTTTAGTTTTCGAGGGTAATAGCTACGTATGTTGAAAAAATGAAGATATTAGACTATTTTATGATTGCAAATGGTAAAGAATGTGATTAAAGGCTCTTTTCCTATGTCAAAAGTTTTAGTTTTCGAGGGTAATAGCTACGTATGTTGAAAAAATGAAGATATTAGACTATTTTATGATTGCACATGGTAAAGAATGTGCTTAAAGGCTCTTTTCCTATGTCAAAAGTTTTAGTTTTCGAGGGTAATAGCTAGTATGTTGAAAAAATGAAGATATTAGACTATTTTATGATTGCAAATGGTAAAGAATGTGATTAAAGGCTCTTTTCCTATGTCAAAAGTTTTAGTTTTCGAGGGTAATAGCTACGTATGTTGAAAAAATGAAGATATTAGACTATTTTATGATTGCAAATGGTAAAGAATGTGATTAAAGGCTCTTTTCCTATGTCAAAAGTTTTAGTTTTCGAGGGTAATAGCTACGTATGTTGAAAAAATGAAGATATTAGACTATTTTATGATTGCAAATGGTAAAGAATGTGATTAAAGGCTCTTTTCCTATGTCAAAAGTTTTAGTTTTCGAGGGTAATAGCTACGTATGTTGAAAAAATGAAGATATTAGACTATTTTATGATTGCAAATGGTAAAGAATGTGATTAAAGGCTCTTTTCCTATGTCAAAAGTTTTAGTTTTCGAGGGTAATAGCTACGTATGTTGAAAAAATGAAGATATTAGACTATTTTATGATTGCAAATGGTAAAGAATGTGATTAAAGGCTCTTTTCCTATGTCAAAAGTTTTAGTTTTCGAGGGTAATAGCTACGTATGTTGAAAAAATGAAGATATTAGACTATTTTATGATTGCAAATGGTAAAGAATGTGATTAAAGGCTCTTTTCCTATGTCAAAAGTTTTAGTTTTCGAGGGTAATAGCTACGTATGTTGAAAAAATGAAGATATTAGACTATTTTATGATTGCAAATGGTAAAGAATGTGATTAAAGGCTCTTTTCCTATGTCAAAAGTTTTAGTTTTCGAGGGTAATAGCTACGTATGTTGAAAAAATGAAGATATTAGACTATTTTATGATTGCAAATGGTAAAGAATGTGATTAAAGGCTCTTTTCCTATGTCAAAAGTTTTAGTTTTCGAGGGTAATAGCTACGTATGTTGAAAAAATGAAGATATTAGACTATTTTATGATTGCAAATGGTAAAGAATGTGATTAAAGGCTCTTTTCCTATGTCAAAAGTTTTAGTTTTCGAGGGTAATAGCTACGTATGTTGAAAAAATGAAGATATTAGACTATTTTATGATTGCAAATGGTAAAGAATGTGATTAAAGGCTCTTTTCCTATGTCAAAAGTTTTAGTTTTCGAGGGTAATAGCTACGTATGTTGAAAAAATGAAGATATTAGACTATTTTATGATTGCACATGGTAAAGAATGTGATTAAAGGCTCTTTTCCTATGTCAAAAGTTTTAGTTTTCGAGGGTAATAGCTACGTATGTTGAAAAAATGAAGATATTAGACTATTTTATGATTGCAAATGGTAAAGAATGTGATTAAAGGCTCTTTTCCTATGTCAAAAGTTTTAGTTTTCGAGGGTAATAGCTACGTATGTTGAAAGAAGATATTAGACAATTTTATGATTGCAAATGGTAAAGAATGTGATTAAAGGCTCTTTTCCTATGTAAAAAGTTTTAGTTTTCGAGGGTAATAGCTACGTATGTTGAAAAAATGAAGATATTAGACTATTTTATGATTGCAAATGGTAAAGAATGTGATTAAAGGCTCTTTTCCTATGTCAAAAATTTTAGTTTTCGAGGTTAATAGCTATGTATGTTGAAAAAATGAAGATATTAGACTATTTTATGATTGCAAATGGTAAAGAATGTGATTAAAGGCTCTTTTCCTATGTCAAAAGTTTTAGTTTTCGAGGGTAATAGCTACGTATGTTGAAAAAATGAAGATATTAGACTATTTTATGATTGCAAATGGTGAAGAATGTGTTTAAAGGCTCTTTTCCTATGTCAAAAGTTTTAGTTTTCGAGGGTTATAGCAACGTTTGTTGAAAAAATGAAGATATTAGACTATTTTATGATTGCACATGGTAAAGAGTGTGATTAAAGGCTCTTTTCCTATGTCAAAAGTTTTAGTTTTCGAGGGTAATAGCTACGTATGTTGGAAAAATGAAGATATTAGACTATTTTATGATTGCACGTGGTAAAGAATGTGCTTAAAGGCTCTTTTCCTATGTCAAAAGTTTTAGTTTTCGAGGGTAATAGCTACGTATGTTGAAAAAATGAAGATATTAGTCTATTTTATGATTGCAAATGGTAAAGAATGTGATTAAAGGCTCTTTTCCTATGTCAAAAGTTTTAGTTTTCTAGGGTAATAGCTACGTATGTTGAAAAAATGAAGATATTAGACTATTTTATGATTGCAAATGTTAAAGAATGTGATTAAAGGCTCTTTTCCTATGTCAAAAGTTTTAGTTTTCGAGGGTAATAGCTACGTATGTTGAAAAAATGAAGATATTAGACTATTTTATGATTGCAAATGGTAAAGAATGTGATTAAAGGCTCTTTTCCTATGTCAAAAGTTTTAGTTTTCGAGGGTGATACCTACGTATGTTGAAAAAATGAAGATATTAGACTATTTTATGATTGCAAATGGTAAAGAATGTGATTAAAGGCTCTTTTCCTATTTCAAAAGTTTAGTTTTCGAGGGTAATAGCTACGTATGTTGAAAAAATGAAGATATTAGACTATTTTATGATTGCAAATGGTAAAGAATGTTATTAAAGGCTCTTTTCCTATGTAAAAAGTTTTAGGTTTCGAGGGTGATAGCTACGTATGTTGAAAAAATGAAGATATTAGACTATTTTATGATTGCAAATGGTAAAGAATGTGATTAAAGGCTCTTTTCCTATGGCAAAAGTTTTAGTTTTCGAGAGTAATAGCTGCGTATGTTCAAAAAATGAAGATATTAGACTATTTTATGATTGCAAATGGTAAAGAATGTGATTGAAGGCTCTTTTCCTATGTCAAAAGTTTTAGTTTTCGATGGTAATAGCTAAGTATGTTGAAAAAATGAAGATATTAGACTATTTTATGATTGCACATGGTAAAGAGTGTGATTAAAGGCTCTTTTCCTATGTCAAAAGTTTTAGTTTTCGAGGGTAATAGCTACGTATGTTGGAAAAATAAAGATATTAGACTATTTTATGATTGCACGTGGTAAAGAATGTGATTAAAGGCTCTTCTCCTATGTCAAAAGTTTTAGTTTTCGAGGGTAATAGCTACGTATGTTGTAAAAATGAAGATATTAGACTATTTTATGATTGCAAATGGTAAAGAATATGATTAAAGGCTCTTTTCCTATGTCAGAAGTTTTAGTTTTCGAGGGTAATAGCTACGTATCTTGAAAAAATGAAGATATTAGACTATTTTATGATTGCAAATGGTAAAGAATGTGATTAAAGGCTCTTTTCCTATGTCAAAAGTTTTAGTTTTCGAGGGTAATAGCTACGTATGTTGAAAAAATGAAGATATTAGACTATTTTATGATTGCAAATGGTAAAGAATGTGATTAAAGGCTCTTTTCCTATTTCAAAAGTTTTAGTTTTCGAGGGTAATAGCTACGTATGTTCAAAAATGAAGATATTAGACTATTTTATGATTGCAAACGGTAAAGAGTGTGATTAAAGGCTCTTTTCCTATGTCAAAAGTTTTAGTTTTCGAGGGTAATAGCTACGTATGTTGGAAAAATGAAGATATTAGACTATTTTATGATTGCACGTGGTAAAGAATGTGCTTAAAGGCTCTTTTCCTATGTCAAAAGTTTTAGGTTTCGAGGGTGATAGCTACGTATGTTGAAAAAATGAAGATATTAGACTATTTTATGATTGCAAATGGTAAAGAATGTGATTAAAGGCTCTTTTCCTATGGCAAAAGTTTTAGTTTTCGAGGGTAATAGCTACGTATGTTGAAAAAATGAAGATATTAGACTATTTTATGATTGCAAATGGTAAAGAATGTGATTAAAGGCTCTTTTCCTATTTCAAAAGTTTTAGTTTTCGAGGGTAATAGCTACGTATGTTGGAAAAATGAAGATATTAGACTATTTTATGATTGCACATGGTAAAGAATGTGCTTAAAGGCTCTTTTCCTATGTCAAAAGTTATAGTTTTCGAGGGTAATAGCTATGTATGTTGAAAAAATGACGATATTAGACAATTTTACGATTTCAAATGGTACAGAGTGTGATTAAAGGCTCTTTTCCTATGTCAAAAGTTTTAGTTTTCGAGGGTAATAGCTAGGTATGTTGAAAAAATGAAGATATTAGACTATTTTATGATTGCAAATGGTAAAGAATGTGATTAAAGGCTATTTTCCTATTTCAAAAGTTTTAGTTTTCGAGGGTAATAGCTACGTATGTTAAAAAAATGAAGATATTAGACAATTTTATGATTGCAAATGGTAAAGAATGTGATTAAAGGCTCTTTTCCTATGTCAAAAGTTTTAGTTTTCGAGGGTAATAGCTACGTATGTTGAAAAAATGAAGATATTAGACTATTTTATGATTGCAAATGGTAAGGAATGTGATTAAAGGCTCTTTTCCTATGTCAAAAGTTTTAGTTTTCGAGGGTAATAGCTACCTATGTTGAAAAAATGAAGATATTAGACTATTTTATGATTGCAAATGGTAAAGAATGTGATTAAAGGCTCTTTTCCTATGTCAAAAGTTTTAGTTTTTGAGGGTAATAGCTACGTATGTTGAAAAAATGAAGATATTACAGTATTTTATGATTGCAAATGGTAAAGATTGTGATTAAAGGCTCTTTTCCTATGTCAAAAGTTTTAGTTTTTGAGGGTAATAGCTACCTATGTTGAAAAAATGAAGATATTAGACTATTTTATGATTGCAAATGGTAAAGAATGTGATTAAAGGCTCTTTTCCTATGTCAAAAGTTTTAGTTTTCGAGGTTAATAGCTATGTATGTTGAAAAAATGAAGATATTAGACTATTTTATGATTGCAAATGGTAAAGAATGTGATTAAAGGCTCTTTTCCTAAGTCAAAAGTTTTAGTTTTCTAGGGTAATAGCTACGTATGTTGAAAAAATGAAGATATTAGACTATTTTATGATTGCAAATGGTGAAGAATGTGATTAAAGGCTCTTTTCCTATGTCAAAAGTTTTAGTTTTCGAGTGTAATAGCAACGTTTGTTGAAAAAATGAAGATATTAGACTATTTTATGATTGCACTTGGTAAAGAGTGTGATTAAAGGCTCTTTTCCTATGTCAAAAGTTTTAGTTTTCGAGGGTAATAGCTACGTATGTTGGAAAAATGAAGATATTAGACTATTTTATGATTGCACGTGGTAAAGAATGTGCTTAAAGGCTCTTTTTCCTATGTCAAAAGTTTTAGTTTAAGAGGGTAATAGCTACGCATGTTGAAAAAAATGAAGATATTAGTCTATTTTATGATTGCAAATGGTAAAGAATGTGATTAAAGGCTCTTTTCCTATGGCAAAAGTTTTAGTTTTCGAGGGTAATAGCTACGTATGTTGAAAAAATGAAGATATTAGACTATTTTATGATTGTAAATGGTAAAGAATGTGATTACAGGCTCTTTTCCTATTTCAAAAGTTTTAGTTTTTCGAGGGTAATAGCTACGTATGTTGGAAAAATGAAGATATTAGACTATTTTATGATTGCACACGGTAAAGAATGTGCTTAAAGGCTCTTTTCCTATGTCAAAAGTTTTAGTTTTCGAGGGTAATAGCTATGTATGTTGAAAAAATGACGATATTAG
>NW_027062995.1:0-56788 GCF_032884065.1 Artemia franciscana
ATGATAGAGACAGAGAAAGGCAAACATACATTCAGAAACAATGGCACAGAGAAATGGAAAAAAAAAACACAAACGAGCACGCAGAGTCAGACACACAAACACACCAAGACAAACACGGAAACAGGTGAACACACAGTCTGGCACGGAGGCACGGTGAGAGAGAGAGACAGAGACAAAAATACACAAAGTGATGCACACAAACACACAAAAAACAGACACAGAGACAGGAAAATACTTTTAGACACACAAGTTTTTTGAAAGAAAGAGACTTAAAAAACACACTCACACAAAGACATAGTCGCTGTCAGACGCTGCAGTCAAAGTCAGACGCTGAGATAGGCAGAAACATAGTCAGACACACTGGTAGAGTGAAAGAGAGAAAAACCCATACACAAAAAAATATGGTCAGACAAACAAACGCTAAAAGACTGACACAGAGAAAGGCAAACACATAGGCATATATATGACACACAGGCATAGTGAGAGAGAAAGGAAAAGACAGAGTCAGAAAAACAAAGACAGACGCAAAGAGAGACTACCACACAGTCAGACACACAAGCACGATGAGAGAGAAGAAAAATCCTACTCAAACGCAAAGTGACGGGCAAACACATAATCAGACGCCCAAGCAAGGCCTGACAGAATAAATCGTACACAAACACACAGAGTCAGACAAACAAACACACAACCACCAACACAGAGACAGGCAAAGACAGAGTCGGACACACATTCCCAGTGAGAGAGACAAAATCACACATAAGTCCAAAGAGTCAGACAAAAACCAACAACAGACACAGGCAAACAAACAGTCGAACACAAAGTCACAGTGAGTGAGAGAGAGAGAGAGAGAGAGAGAGAGAGAGAGAGAGAGAGAGAGAAAGAGAGAGAAACTAAAACACACAAGAACACAGAGTCAACCAAACAAAACAAAAAAGCAGACATAGAAACAGACAAGTACACAGTCAGACGCTCGGGCAAGGTAAGAGAGAGACAAAAAACTCACACACACACAAACACACAATGTTGGACACACAATCACAGTGACAAACACAGAGACTGGCAAACACACTCAGCCGCAGAGGCATGGCAAGAGAGACAAAACACAGAGATACACACAAAGTCAACATACACAAACAGATACAAAGACTGGAAAACACAAAGTCAGACACACATGCACGGTGAGCGAAAAATCATACAAAAACCTCCAGAAACAAAAGTTAGACACAAAAAAACAAAGACAGACAGAGAGACGGGCAAATACAGAGTCAGACACATATGAGTCAGAGTTAGTACAGAGTCAGAGTTAGACAAAAAAACAAAAAACACAGACACAGCGACATGCTACCACAAAGTCAGACAAACAGGCACGATGAAAGAGAATTAAAACACAGAAACACACATATTTAGACAAACAAACACACAAAGACCGATACAGAGACAAGAATACAAAGAATCAGAAACGCGTTACCGGTGAAAGAGAGAAAAAACACACACAAATACACTGAGTCAGACAAGCAAACATATAATGACCAAAACAGAAACAGGCAAAAAAAAAAGAGTCAGACACACATGCCTGGTACGAGAGAGCAAAATACACACAAACAGTCAAACCCACAAACAAAGAAGTACAGACAAAGAAACATACAAACACAATCATACACACAGGCATTGTGAAATAGAGACAAAACGTCCGCAAACAGATAGAATCAGACAAACAAACACAAGAAAACAGACACAGAGACAGGCAGACACACATTCAGACACGGAGGTACAGTAAAAGAGAGACAAAATACACAAAAACACACATAGTTAGACAAAAAACACAAAAAAAGGAAGCAGAGAAGAGCAATCACATATGGGTCACACAGGCAGAGTCAGAGACAGAGAGAGAAACACAAAAAAACAAGCATAGTTAGAAACACAAACATACAAAGTAAGACACACATACAGGCTTCCACACAGTCAGACACACAGGCACGATGAGAGAAAAACTAAATCACACACAAACCCACAGAGTCAGACAAAAAACACACAAAGACTGATACAAAGGAACGCAAACACAGAGTCGGATACTAATGCCCAGTGAGAGAAACAAAAATACACACAAACAAAAAGAGTCAGACAAAACAGTCGAAAAGAAGGGCAAACACACAGTCAGACTTATAGGTGCAGTAAAAGAGAGAGAAAGAGAGAGAGAGAGAGAGAGAGAGAGAGAGAGAGAGAGAGAGAGAGAGAGAGAGAGAGAGAGACGAAAACACTCACAAACACAGAGTCAAACAAACAATAACAAAAATATAGACACAGAAACGGACAAGCAAACAGTCAGACACTCAGGCATGGTGAAAGAGAGAGACAAATGCACACAAAGTGTCAGATACAGAATCACACAATAACAGACATAGAGACTGGCAAACACACGGTCAGACACACAGGCACGGTGCAAGAGAAAAACACACACAAAGTTAACACATAAAACACAGATAAAGGGACTGGTAAACTCAAAATCAGACACGCATGAACGGTGAAAGAGAGACAAAAAACACACAAAATCTTAGAGAGTCAAACTCATAAACACACAAAGATAGAAGCAAAGACAGGCGAACTTACAGGCAGACAAAGAGGCACGGTAAGAGAGAGACAAAAAACACACACAAACACACGAACGCAGACACAGAGACAGGTAAACACAGTTACAGGCATACAGGCACGGTGAAAGAGAGAAAAAAACCACACAGATTCAGACACACAAAAGCAAAGACGGACAGAGAGACAGGTAAACACAGAGTCAGACACAAAGGTACGGTTAAAACACACTTAAACACACATTCAGAGACACAGACAAACTAGTACAGACACAAAGACATGCAAACAACCAATAAAAAACACAGGGATGGTGAGAAAGAGACAAATGCACCCGCAAACACATGGAATAAGACAAACAAAAACACTAGGACAGACACAGAGACAAACAAACAGTCAGTCACACGGGTGCAATGAAAGAGAAAGATGAAAAAACAAATCTGTTCACAAATGAACAGAGTCAGACACACAAACAATAAAACGCATAGTTAGACACAATTTCACATTCAGAAAGAGAGAAAAATATAAGCAAATACAAATAGCCAGAAGTACAGACAAACAAAAACAGACACAGAGTAACGCTACCATAGAGTCCGACAATCAGGAAAGATAAGAGAGAAACAAAAAACACACAAATAAATAGATTGAGACGAACAAACTAACAAAGACCGACACTGAGAGAAGCAAACACAGAGTCAGACACACATGCCTGGTGAGAGACAAAAACAGACACAGAGACAAACAAACACAGAGTCAGACACACAGTTACAGTGACAGAGGTGGAGAGAGAGGGAGGGAGAGAAAGAAATAGAGAGAAAACACACAAACAAATGAGCAAAAACAAAAACACACACAAACACACAGGGTCGGACAAACAAACACACAAAGACCAACACTGAGACAGGCCAACACCGAGTGACATAAAACCTACCCTGTCGAGAGTGAAGAAAAAAACATACAAGAAATAAGAGTCAGACATTCAAACACACAATGACATACACAGTGACAGGCAAACACAGTGTCTAATTCACAGGCAAGGCGAGAGAAAAAAACAGACAAAGTCAACACACAAACAAACAAAGACAGACACAGAGACTGGCTAACACTAAGTGAGACACACCTGCACGGTGAGATAGAGACAAAAACCGACAAAACATACTGAATCAAACACATAAACACAAAAAGATTGAAGTAGAGACAGGCTAAAACACAGTCAGAAACACAGGTACGGTGAGAAAGAGAGAAAAAGACAAACGAACACACAGAGTCAGACATACAAACACACAAAGATAAATATGGAAACAGGTGAACACACAGTCAAACGCAGGGGCACGGTGATACAGAAACAAAAACAAACACAAACACAAAAAGAAAGACACAGAGACAGGCAAAGACACTGTCAGACGTACATGCATGATGTGAGAGAAGGGGAGAAACACACACAAATAAAAAGAGTCAGACACACAAGGACAGACACAGACAGAGGCAAACATATAGTCAGAAACACATACAGAGTGAGAGAAAAGGAAAAACACACACAAAAACATATAGTCAGACGCACAAAGACAGACACGGAGACACGCTACTACACATTCAAACAAAGAGGCATGGTGAGAGAGAAACAAAAACACATAAAAACACGCAGATGCAGACTAAAACAAAGAATCAGACAAAACACAGAAAACAGGCAAAAAGAACACAAAGACACGCGAACACACAATCAGATACACAGGTAAACTGTGAGAGAGAAAGAGAGAGATAGAGAGAGGGAGGGAGAGAGAGACAGACGATAGAGAGAGACAAAACAACAAGGACATACACAGATACATGCAAAACACAATCAGACACATGTTGAGTAAGAGAGAAAAACACACACAAACACACATAAGGATTCAAACAAACACACAAGAAGAGATACAGGGATAGGCAAACACAGTCAGACACACATTTACGGTGAGGGTGAGACAAAAAGCACACGAAAACATACAGAGTCAAACAAATAAACATATAAACATAGACACTGAGACAAGCGAACACACAGTCATACACAAAGGTACGGGGAGAGAGAGAAAAAAACACAAACCATCATATGTTAAGACACACAACCACACAAGGACATACACGAAAACAGGCAAACTCAAAGTCAGACACAGAGGCACAGTGAAATAGACACAAAAACACGGACAAAGACACACGGTCAGTTGCAAAATACTTCAAGACATACACAGGCAAAAACAAAAACAGACAGGCAAAAACACAGTCAAACACGTAGGCAAGGTGAGATAGAGAAACAAAACAAACAAAAACACACAGAGTCAGACACACAAAAGCAAATACGGACAGAGAGCCTCTGTCTGTGTCTGTCACAAAGACAGACACAGAGAGAGGCAAACATATATTCAGACACACACGTAGAGTGACTGAAAGGGAAAAGCACACACACCCATAGAGTCAGATGCACAAAGACAGACACAGAGACACGCTACTACACATTCAGACAAAGAGGCATGATGAGAGAGAAACAAAAACACACATTAACACGCAGATGCAGACGAACACAAAGAATCAGACAAAACACAGAAGACAGGCAAAAAGAACAAAGAGACACGCAAACACACAATCAGATGCACAGGTAAACTGTGAGATAGAGAAAGAGATAGATAGAGAGAGGGAGGGAGAGACAGAGAGACAGAGACGATAGAGAGAGACGGAAAATGCAAAAACACAGATTCAAACAAACAAACAAACAAATAGAGACAAACAAAGAGACAACCACACAGTGAGACACACAGGCAAGGTGAAAGAGAAACAAAAACACACATACAAAGACCAGCCCCGAGACAAGCAGAACACAGAATCCAACAAACATTCCTGGTGAGAGAGAGAAAAATAAAGACAAACTGGTAGTGTCAGACACACAAAACAACACGGACATTCACAGAGACATGCAAAACACAATCAGACCAATGTTGAGTAAGAGAGAAAAACGCACACAAATACACAAAGGGATTCACAAAAACACATAAAAACACATACAGGGACACACAAACATACAGATACAGGGGATTCACACAAATACATAAAAGCAGATACAGGGACAGGTAAACGCACAGTCAGACACATGTACTGTGAGAGTGAGACAAAAAGCACACACAAATATACAGATTCAAACAAATAAACATACAAAGATAAACACAGAGACAGGTGAACACACAGTCATAAACAGAGGCACGGGGAGAGAGAGAAAAAAAAACACAAACCATCACATGTTCAGACACACCACCATAAAAGGACATACACAGAAACAGGCGAACTCACAGTCAGATATAGAGGCGCGGTGAGAGAGACACAAAAAGACGGACATCACACATAGTCAGTTGCAAAAACACTTCAAGACATACACAGAGACAGGCAAAAACAGTCAAACACGTACGCATGGTGAGATAGAGTCAGACACACAAAAAAAAACAAACAAAACACACAGAGTCAGACACACAAAAGCAAAGACGGACAGAGAGACAGGTAAACACAGAGTCAGACACACAGGTACGGTTAAAAGGAGAGACAAAACACACTCAGAGTTAGAAAGAAACCGACGAAGAGACATGCGAACAAACAATCAGACACACAGGAAAAGTGTGTAAGACAGACAGAGAGAGAGAAAGTAAGAGAGAGACAAAAACCCAACACAAACACAGAGTCAAACAAAAAACACACAAAAGCAAACACAAAAACAGACAAACTCAAAGTCAGAGACACAGGCACGGTGAGAGAGAGACCAAAACACACAAACAAACGCACAGATTCAGAAAAACAACACACAAAGAAAAATAAAAAGAATGGCAAACCCACAGTCAGACGCACAAGCAAGGTGAGATAAATAAAATCATACAAAAACACACAAAAACACCCAAAGTCAAACATACGGGCACGATGAAAGAAAGACAATTAACATACACGAATATACAGTCGGACCCATAAACCCACAAAAATAAACACAGAGAGAGGTGGACACAAATTCAGATACACAGGCACGGAGAAGGAGAGACAAAGGCATATAAACACGCATAGTCAGAAATACAAATGCACAAAGACGGACACAAAGACAGGCAAACACAGTCATACACAGGCGCGGTGGGGGAGAGACAAAAGTACACAGAAACACTCAGAGTCAGACACAAAAACGCACAAAGACCAAGACAGAGAGAGGCAAACACACAGGCAGACAAACATTATTGATAAAAGAGAGAGAAAAACACACACAAACACACAGAGTCAGAGGCATACGTACAAAACAGAAACAGTCAAACAGAAAGTAGGATGCAGATGCACAGTGAGAGAGAAAATACACACACACAAATATACGGAGTCAGGCACATAAACACACAAGGACAGACACAGAGACAGATGATCATACAGTCAGATACACTGGCATGATGACAGAAAGACAAAAACACACGCAAACACACTGAATAAAAAATATACAAAGAAAGACACGGGGACATGGAAACACAAAGTCAAAAACAGTAAAACACACAAACACAGTGTGAAAAATAAAAAGCACACAGAAACACACAGGCTAAAAAAACACACATAAACAGACAGAAAGACAGGCATACACACCGTTAGACACACCTGCAAAGAGAGAGAGAAAAAACAGACACACAGAGTCAGTTAAAGACAGACACAGAGACTGGTAGACACAAAGGCATAGTGAGAGACATAGAGACAAAACACACGGAGTCAGACAAACGAAAAAATAACACAGACAAAGAGACAGACAAGCATAGAGTAAGGCACACAGGAACGGTGAGAGGGATATAATACAAACATAAACACAAACATACCGAGTCAAAAAAAAACAAAAAAAAAAACACTGACACAGAAGCCGGCAAACGCACAATCACACATAGAGACATTGCAAGAAAGAGAGACAAGAAACACACTCAAACATAAAGAGTCTGATATACAAGCACATAAAGATAAACAAACAGACAGGCAATCACACAGTAAGACACGCAGGCACAGAGAGATAGAGAGAGAGAGATAACACAGCATCAAACGCACAAACAAACGCAGACAAACACAGAAGCAGGTGAGCACAAAGTTGGACACACAGACATGGTGGGAGAGAGACGAAAGAACACAAACATACCGAGTAAAAAAAACAAAAAACACTGACACAGAAGCCGGCAAACGCAGAATCACACATAGAGACATTGCAAGAAAGAGAGACAAGAAACACTCTCAAGCATAAAGAGTCTGATATACAAGCACATAAAGATAGACAAACAGACAGGCAATCACACAGTAAGACACGCAGGCACAGAGGGATAGAGAGAGAGAAAGATAACACAGCATCAAACGCAAAAACAAACGCAGACAAACACAGAAGCAGGTGAGCACAAAGTTGGACACACAGACATGGTGGGAGAGAGACGAAAACAGGAAAAAGACACAGTCAGACACACAAGCACAGTGAAAGAGTTAAAGACAAAAACACACATAAACACAAAAAGTTAGAAAAACTAACACACAAAGAGAAACAAACACAAAGGCCCCAGTGAAAGAGAAAGAGAGACAAAAGACAAAAATACACAGAGTCGACAAACGAACATAAATGCAGATACAGAGAGAGACTAGCACACAGTCAGACACACAGGAACGATGAGAGAAATGAAAAAAAACACACAGAGTGAGACAAAAAACAGAAAATGTCTGACAAAGAGAAAGGCAAACACACAGGCATAGTAAGAGATACAAAACATACACAAACAAAGAGTCAGACACCCAATTACACAAATAAAGAAACAAATACAGCAAACACACAGTCAGACACGCAGGCACGGTGAGAGAGAGAGAGACAAAAAAACTGAAAAATATACAGAGTATACATATAAATACAAAAAGACAAACATAAAAACCGGTGAACACATAGTCAGAAATACAAGTCCGATGAAAAAGAGACAAAAACACATTTCTATACAAAAAACACAAACAGACAGACAAAGAGACACAAAAATACATAATCAGACACACAAGCATTATAAGAGAGAGACAAAAAGACTAACAAATAAACAGAGTCAGACACACAAACACAAAATAATTGGCTCAGAGACAGGCAAAAACACAGTCAAACCCTCAAACACGGTGAGAGAGAGTGGGAGAGGAAAAAATGCATACAAACACAGAGAGTTAGATACACCAAGACAATTACATAAAC
Organism: Artemia franciscana; assembly: GCF_032884065.1. Classification (NCBI taxonomy): domain Eukaryota; kingdom Metazoa; phylum Arthropoda; class Branchiopoda; order Anostraca; family Artemiidae; genus Artemia; species Artemia franciscana. The sequence goes on from NW_027062995.1 coordinate 8,804, forward strand.
AGGCAAAAACCCAGTCAGACGCACAGTTAATGATATAAAAAGAAAAAACACACACTTACATACTGAGTCAGACTTACATACCCACAAATACAGACACTTAGACGGTCATCAGTCAGACAGGTGGGTATGGTGAGAGAGAAACAAAAAACACATACACAAACACAAAGATTAAGACGAACAAAAACAAAGACGGACAGGGAAACACAAAGTCGGACACACATATATGGTCTGAGAGACAGAGAAAGTGAGAAAACACCCAGAATCAGACCCACAAACAAACACAGACAAACACAGAAACGGGTGAAAACACAATCAGACACACAGAAACAAAGAAAGACAGACAAACACTGAGTCAGAAACACAGGCACGATAAGAGAGAGAAAGAGAAAAAAACGCACCCAGACAAACAGAGTCATACAAACAAGCACAGAGAGAGAGAAAAAGAGAGAGGGAGAGACATACAAATACACAGAGTCAGACACTCAAACCCTTAAATAGAGGCACTGAGACAAGCAAACATACGATCAGACACAGATCCATGATGAGTGAGGGATAAAGAACAAACACTCACAGATTCAAACACAAGAAGATGTACACAGTGATACACAAACAGACTCTAAAACACACAGGCAAATAAAGAGAGAGAGAAAGAGAGACTGAGAGAGACAGAGAGAAAGAGACAGAAAGAGAGAAATTGGGGGAAATTGAGAGAGAGAGAGAGAGATACAAAAGTACATGCAAATTCACAAAGTCAGACACACAAACACACACACAAAGACAGACAGAGAGATATGCAAAGAAACGCTCAAACAAACAGGCACGGTGAGAGAGAGACAAAACACACACAAACACACAAAGACATACACTTGACCACTGAAAGTACGACCTCTCACAGCATGAGTACCTGTAACCAACCTATAGCTAATCCAGGTACCTACAACTGCCTTGTTACATCCCTGGTTATCTTTAACCAACCTATTTTAGCAGCTATATAAATAAAGTGATTCATATCTGTATTTTTTGAAAACTTACAACATTTCCTAGGATTCAACAATTTCTTGCATGCAAGCAGGTTAAACTAACTTAACATACCCTTTGTATGTCTCCATGTCAGTCTTTTTGTAATGGTGTGTCTGACTCTTTGTGTGTGTTTTTTGTCTCACTCTGTTTGTCTCTATGTCTATCCTTATGTGTTTGTGTGTCTGACTCTGTGTGTTTGTGTATGTTTTTGCCTCTCTCTCTTTCTCTCTCTCTCTCTTTCTCTCTCTCTCTTTCTCCTCTCTCTCTCTCCGTATGTCTAACTTTGAGTCTGTCCTCCCTGTCTCTGTGTCTGTCTTTTTGTGTTTGTATGTGTGACATCACAATTTTCAAGGTTAATTTTGCTTTTTTTGCAGCTTGCCTAAAAAACCTTTTGTAACTGGTTAAATACTATTATAATTTGGCTTAGTAAAATATTTTGTCAGATCATTTTTAATGAAATTTGAGCATAAAAAATATAGTGATTACTCCCCCAAGTCCTTATTTAAAGAAATATTATTATTTGTTTTGAGACAAATTAAGAAATATTCACTGAATCGAATTCCACTGTCTTGAAAAATGTCCCTATTGCTTCTAAGTTGTTTTTGTTTGATAAGGAGAAACAGTATGGTCGTCATCTCTATTTGCGTTAAGTCTATTGGGAGCAGTTGACCTATGATATCTTTTATTTTAACATTTTAGGTAAAAAAAAAACAAGATACTAATATCAATAAACAATTTTTTTTAATCTTGCTCAAATGAAAATCCTATTTCCAAGTCTTTAAGATATAAATTACATTTAAATACCCGAAAACAAGCGCAATTCGATCATTTACTACAATAAAAACCTTAGTCTATATTATTAAGGAAAAAAAGAAATATTATTTCTTCAGAAACAAAATCTTTGGGAAAAGGTTTTTGTCTCAAAATCTGCCTAAAGCTGTTAGATTAGAACAGAATTTGTTTGGCCATTAATTTCGCTTGTCAAAGAAACGACTTTATATAAAAATTGGAAAGATTGAGAAATGAATCTTCGATGAGAAACCGTATTTATTTTCCAAGATTCACTTTTGGAACCACTATCGTTAACTTTTCTTCTAGAACGGTGGAACCACTGGAAATTGAAACACTGGAAAAAGGCCCAAAATTCTCTTTCCAGCGAAAAAAGTTCATGTGGCAGATATAGTTTCTTCCCTAGAGCCTGCTTTGCATAAATACTACTAATCTTTTTCTAACCCTGAGGAAGTAACCCTGATGAAGGTCTTGTCTCATAAATACTGTTTATAACAACAACAAAAAGTTAGGTCTCCTACCACTTTCACACCGAAAAATTTGCACGACATTAAAATATTATCTAATCTCCATTAAGACCCATGTATTATAATAGCCAAAGCAGACAAAATCAATTTACTTATTGTCATGGATACGAAAGACTGTGAAAACAAAATTCTTTCAAATTTAAATGACACATTTACATATAAAACAATAGCTCATCATCCTGCTGACCCGTTAACTAATATTATAAGAAATGAATTAAAACAGCTAAAACAGAATGGTAAAATCACCCCTTAATAATGCAATAAATTTTTCCCCCGTTGTAGTATCCGTCCAAAATTTTATGTTTTACAAAAACTACATAAGAAAGGTTTTCCCTTCAGACCTATCACATCATCTACTATGGCCCCCACTTCCAATATTGGAAAAAGGCCTTTCACAGCTTCCAAACCTTTACTGTAATCCCAAAATACCTATATTGGTAATTCGATAGATTTTGTTAAAAAAATTAGTAGCACAAGTATTTCAGAAAACACAATAGTTAGTAGTTTTGACATTGTTTCCGTGTATACGAATATAGATGTGGGTATTTCTGAGCAATTAATACAAAACTATATAGAAGAAGATTCTAACTTGATCGAGGTTTCAGCGCCAGGGATCGATTTCAATGTTTCAATGACTCTAATTAAATAATGCAAAGAGTTTTCTATGTATTTACAGTCTCGTGATTCCTTATATCACTAAATAAATGGGTTACCCATTGGAGCACCTTTATCTGGGCTATCGGCAAATATTTATGTCAAAAACCATGAAAGTTAAATAAGAAAATTAAATTGGGCATTAAATTCCTATATTTTAAAACCCGTCTATTGGGGCCGCTAAATGAATGACTTAATTTCACTTCAGAATTCTGGGAAAATTGAACTTGGGTGTTTCTTAAATCATCTTAATACTTAATAATTGAAAATAATTTACTGTTTTAAGACGTGCTAATTATTTGTCATACTGATAAACTAGATTTTACTATCAATCGAAAGCCAACTCAAAAAATAGATATCATCTTTTTAATTCAAATCTCTCCCCCCCCCTCAAGTTGAAAGATCAGTTGCAACTTCTCTCATGGATCGTGCCCTGAACATTTGCTCCGATTCATATATAAATGCAGAAATAAACTTTATCAAAGATTTTTCTTTTGGTAATGGATAACCCGTTCCTTTGGTCAATTAAATAAAAAAAAAAAACTAATTTTTTTAGCTGAAAGTAATGAGCGACATTAAAACTTAAAACGAACAGAAATTACTCCGTATATGAAATGGGTTGTCCCCTCCACAATCCCTCACTCTTTACGCTAAAGCTTTTAATTGTTTTAAAAAGTAGAATTGTGGCAAAAAGTCAAACTTTAGCGTAAAGAGCGAGGGATTGTGGAGGGGACAACCCATTTCATATACGGAGTAATTTCTGTTCGTTTTAAGTTTTAATGTCGCTCCTTACTTTCAGCTAAAAAAATTAGTTTTTTTTTATTTAATTTCTGAACGTTTTTGAATTAATGCATGTTTGGTTTTGGTTAAGTTTCATTATTGGTTTTTTGGTTAAATTTCATTATTAAAATGAAATTTGAATATTAATTCCTTTTTTGGCTAAATGGCTTTCTCTTAGTTTTGATCAGATGATTTTCAGAAATAAGGGGTGAGGAAGGAGGCCTAGTTGCCCTGTAATTTTTCGGTTACTTAAAAAGGCAACTAGAACTTTTAATTTTAACGAACGTTTTTATTAGTAAAAAATATGCGTAAGTTAAGAATTAACTTACGTAACAAACTTTCATAGCCTTACATTTTTATTATGTATACGAGGGGGTTTGTACCCTCGTTAATACCTCGCTCTTTACACTAAATCGTAAGTTTTGTCCCAATTCTTTAAGAATGAACCCTGAATCAGAAAGGCCGTAGAATAAATAGTTGAAATGACTAAAAATACTTTAGCATAAAGAGCAAGGTATTTATCTCCTCCTAAATACCTCGCTCTTTATGCTAAATTATTTTTAGAACCCCCCATATGCGTAATAATCTCTGTTCGTTTTAAGTTTCAATGCTACTTCTTCCTTTCATTTGAAAAAACATTTTCATGTTTATTTTTCATTGTTTTCTTATAGTAATGCTAGAGAATCCTGCGCCCTTTTCATTGAATTTTTCTTCCCCCATGACAGATTCCTCCACGGAAAGATCCTCCAACATAGCCCCCTCTCCTCAGCCCCACCCCCAAATAAAATAAAATTCCGCTGAAAACGTCTGTACACTTCCCAATAACCATTACTATATGTAAACACTGGTCAAAGTTTGTAACTTGCAGCCCCTCCCCCAGGGATTGTAGGGGAGTAAGTCATCCCCAAAGACATAGTTATTGTGGTTTTCGACTATGCTGAACAAAATGGCTATCTCAAAATTTTGATCCGTTGACTTTGGGAAAAAAATGAGCGTGGGAGGGGGCCTAGATGCCCTCCAAATTTTTTGACCACTTAAAAAGGGCACTAGAACTTTTCATTTCCGTTAGAATGAGCCCTCTTGCGACATTCTAGGACCACTTGGTCGACACGATGACCCCTGGGGAAAAAAAAAAACAAAAAAAAACAAACAAATAAACACGCACCCGTGATTTGTCTTCTGGCAAAAAATTCAAAATTCTACATTTTTGTAGATAGGAGCTTGAAACTTCTACATTAGGGTTCTCTGATACGCTGAATCTGATGGTGTCATTTTCGTTAAGATCCTACGATTTTTAGGGGGTGTTTCCCCCTATTTTCATAAATAAGGCACATTTTCTCAGGCTCGTAACTTTTGATGGGTAGGACTAAACTTGATGAAACTTATATATTTAAAATCAGCATTACAATGCGATTCTTTTGATGTAGCTATTGATATCAAAATTCAACTCTTTAGAGTTTTGGTTACTATTGAGCCGGGTCGCTCCTTACTACAGTTCGTTACCACGAACTGTTTGATAATACAATTAACCGTAGACTAAAACAAAATTCCCATAAAATCGAAAATATTTCACAATGTGAGAGTCCTGATAAGCCCTCTGTTTGCCGTATATTTATTAATCCCTCCCATACAATATTTTTGAAAAATCATCTCTCATTAGTAATGCTTGGGGGATATAATAAGTGGTTTGGGAATCACTCGAAATTAGTCTAAGAAAATGATAATAATTCTTTAAATAGGGACTGTAGGGGGGGGGGGGGGAATTCACGAAATTCTTCATACTCAAATTTAATTAAAAAAACCTAACAAAATATTTTACTCAGCCAATTTATAATCGTATTGAACCAATTGCTGGTGTATTGGAGACGGCTCTAGGACATATGGCCGATATATTCACTGAATGACTTCCAATGTCTTTCAAAATTTTCCGATTCTTTTTTAGTTGTATTTGTTTTATATGGAAAGGCAGTGTGTTCTTCGTTGCTATTTACGTTTAGCCTATGGAGACCAGTTGACCTATGGTATATTTGGTTTTATTTGTTTAAGTAAAAACGTACTAATATTATCAATCAACAAAATATTTCATAATCTTGCAGATATGAAATTTTTTTTACCAAGTCTTTAAGATATAAATTACATTTAAATACTGGGAAAGAAGCAGAATTCGCTCATACACTACAACTAAAAACTTCGTCAATATTATTAAGGACAAAAAACAAAATAAAATATATTATTTCTTAAAAATGAAAATCTTTGGCAATTCTTTTGTTGGAAAACCTGTCCGCTGTTGATTTTTCTCAAGGTGTTAGATTAGAAAGGAATTTGCTTAGCTATGATTATCACTTGTCAAAGGAACAACTTTATGCAAAATTGGACAGCCTGAGAAATTATTCTTCAATGAAAACCATATTTATGCTCCAAGATTCACTCCTGTACCCGCTATTTTTAGCCTCTGTTCTAGAACTTTAGAACCCAGGGAAATCAAAACACTGGAAATAGGTCAAATATTCTCTTTTCTACCAAAACAAGTTCCTGTGGCACATATAGTTTCCTCTTTAGAATCCGCTTTGCATAAACACTACCAATCTATTCCTAACCCTGATGAAGTTAGGTCTTGTCTAATAAAGATCCTCTATAACAGCCAAAAAAGGGTTATATCTTCTATCACTTTCGCACCGAAATATTTGCACGGCATAAGAATATTATCTCATCTCCACAAAGACCCATCTAATATAATAACCACGTAAAATCAAAGATATTTCACAATGTAAGACTCATGATAAGCCCTCAAATATAATCTATCTTCCGGACATCCCAAAAATCACAACAATATTAAAAATTTTTAAAGAAAGAAAAACCTATCTGTAGTTATCACTACTAATTTAAAAATAACCAATTTTTTAAATTCCAGTAAAGATAAGACCCCAGTTACTCGCCAAAAAGGGGTTTATCAAATACCATGCAACTGTAGCAATTATTAGGTTGGCATAACCCATCAAAATCTAGAAAAATGGCTAAATCATTATCAAGAAGACATAAGCAAAGTATTAATTTCTAATAGTTCTAATAACTCCTATGATTTTGCTTTAGCTTGCCATATATAATAAATCCCTCCTACACCATTCTTACAAAAAATTTTTCTCATTAGTATTAATTTTGGGATAAAAAATGTGGTTTGGGGATGAATTGAAATAAGTCTAGAAATGAATAATACTATTTCTTTAATAGGGTTTGGTGGAATACTCACTAAATTCCTTATGTTCAAATTATATTAAAAATGATCAAAGGGCCATATCATAGTTCCTTATGGTTTTTTAATTTGTGTTTGTTTGATATGGAAAGGTAGTGTGGTTTCTTCGCTTTTTACTCTCTCTTAAAGTTCCTTTGTGTCTGACTTTGTGTTTGCCTGTCCCTTGGATGGTCTTTGTGTGTTTCTGTTTATGTTTGTCTATCTGTCTCATCTTACCTGTGGGTCTGGAAATGTATTTGCATTTCTCTGGGTCTGTCTTTGTGTGTTTGTGTTTCTGACTCTGGGTGCTTGTGTGTTTCTTCTCTCTCTAACAATGCTTGTGTGTCAGACTGTGTGTTATCCTGTCTCTATGTCTATCTGAGTGTGTTTATATGTCTGACTCTGAATGTTAATGTGTGCTTTTTTCTCTCTCTCAAACCATGCCAGCATGTTTAAATGGGCTTTTGCCTGTCTCAGCGTCTCTGTTTGTGTTTTTGTATGTCTGAGACTGTGTACTTGTTTGTGTTTTTGTCCCTCACCGTGCATGTGTATCTGACAGTGTGTTTGCCGGTTTCTGCGTCTGTCTTTGTGTGTTTGTGTGTCGTTCTTTTTGTGTTTCTCTTTGTCTTCGCCCCTCTTTCTCTCTCACTATTGCTTTATGCTTGTCTGTGTCTATGTCTGTCTTTGTGTCTTTGTCTGTCTGACTCCGTGTGTTTTTGTGTCTTTTTGTCCATATCTCTCTATGTGTGCCTATGTGTCTGACAATGTGTTTGCCTATCTACGTGTCTGCCTTTTTCTGACTCTGTGTGTTTGTGTCTGATTTTGCCTCTTCATCTCTGTGCCTGTGTGTCTGAGCGTCTTTATTCCTGTCTCTGTGCGAGTCTATGAGTATTTCTGTGTCTGCTTCTGTGTGTTTGTTTGTGTTTTTGTATCTTTCTCTGTGTTTTTTTTTGTCTGAGCGTCCGTTTTCTTGTCTCAGTTTTTTTTTCTTTGTGTGTTCGTGTTTCTGACTTTGGTTGTTTGGGTGGGTGTTTTTGTTTCTCTCTTTCTTTATGTCAGATTGTCTGTTAGCTACTCCTTGTGTCAGTCTTAGTTTGTTAATGTGTCGGACTCTATGTGCTTATATGTGTGTTTTGTCTTTCTCTCACCGTGCATATGTGTCTGAGCGTCTGTGTGGTCTCTCTTTGTGTCTGTCTTTGTGTGCATCTATGTCAGACTCTGCTAGTTAGTATAATTTTGTCTGTTTCGCTCTTTTTGACTCTTTTTGTTTTATTGTGTTTTGTCTTTCTCTCACCTTGCTTGTCTGTCTGACTGTTTAAATCTATTCTATCTATCTCTTTTATCGTGCCTTTTTCTCTGACAATGTTTTGGCTTGTTTCTGTTTCGTTCCTTGTGTTTTAGTCTGTCTAGCTCTGTCTGTTAGTGTTCATTTTCCTTCCCTCAGTCAGTTTGTCAGTTTGCCTGTCAGTGTGTCTGTCTTTGTTTTCTTATGTGTCTGATTCTGTATGTTAATATCCCTTTTTTTATAACTGTTCATAATTGTTTTGTGTATGTTTTTTTCTCTCTGCCTCTCTCTTTGTCTCTCTCTCGACGTGACTGTGTGTTTGACGGTGCCATTGCCGGTTTCTGAGTATTTCTTTGTGTGTTTTATTCCTGACTCTGTGTTTTTGGTTGCTATTCTCTCTCTCCCCAAGCCTTAGTGTCTGTCCCTGATTTGCTTGTCTCTGTGTTTTTTTTTTTGCATTTTTTGTTTGCCTCTGTATGTTTGTGCGTGTATTTTTGTCTCCCTCTCTCACCTTGCCTTTTCTCTGACTTTGTGTCAGAAACAGACCCTGTGTCTGGTTCTGTGTTGTTTTGTATGTTTTTTTCTCTCTTTCAGCGTGCCTGTGTGTCTGACTGTGTGTTTCTTGTCTCTCTGTCTTTCTTTGTGTGTCTGAATATGTGTTCCCTATCTCTCTTTCTGTCTTTGTGCGTCTGACTCTATGGGTTGGTGTGTATTTTCTTTTCTTCTCAAAGAGCATGTGAGTCTAATTGTATGTTCACCTGTCTCCGTGTCAATCTTTGTTAGTTTATGTTTTTGACATTGTATGTTTGTCTGTGTATCTCTCTTTCACTATGCCTGCGTGTCTGACAGTGTTTTTGTCTGTCTCTTTGTTGGTCTTTGCGTAATGTTTTTTTCTGACTAAGTGTATTTTCGTGTGTTTTTGTCTCTCTGTGTCTCTCAGAATACCTGTGCGTATGTCTGTTTCAGTGTCTGTCTTTGTGTGTTCATTTGTATGACTTTGTTGAATCTGTTTTCTCTCTGTGTTTTTCTCTGTATTCTCTGTGTTTGTGTGGGTGTGTGTCTCTCCCTCAGCGTGCCTGTGTGTCTGACTCTGTGTTTATATTTTTGAGTGTGTTTTCGTGTGTGTTTTTGTCTTTATCTCTCATCGTACCTGCGTTTTTGACTCTGTCTTCGTCATTTTTGTATTTTTTCTTTTTTTAGTCTCTCTCACACGATGCCTGTTTTTCTGACTGTATGTTTATCTTTCTCAAGGTCTGTCTATTTTTATTTCGTGTCTAACTCTGTGTGTTTCTTTGTATTTTCTTGTTTCACTCGCACCATGCCTGCGAGTCTGACTGTGTGTTTACCTGTCTTTGTCTCTGTCTTCGGGTGTTCTTGGGTCTGACTGTGTTTTTGCGTGTGCTTTTATCTCTCTCTCTCTCTCTCAGCTTGCCTGTGTATCTGACACTGTTCTTATACTTCTAAATCTGTGTTTTCGTTTGTGTTTATGTCTCTCTTTCAACATACGATTGTGTCTGACAGTGAAATTGCCTCTTTTAGTGTTTGTCTTTGAGTGTTTGTGTCTGTTTTTCTCTCTCTCTCACCGTACCTGTGTTTCTGAATGTCTGTTTGCCTGTCTCTTTGTCTGTGTTTGTATGTTTTTGTGTCTAAATCTATGTGTTTTTGGCTCTCTCACTGTGCCTGAATGTCTGAATATGTGTCTACCTGTCTTTGTTTCTGTCTTTTGTGTTTGTTTTGTCTGGCTCTTAGTGTTTGTGTGTGTAATTTGTCTCTGTCCCACTATGCCTATGTGTCTAACAATGTGTTTGCCTATCTCTGTGTCTATCTTTGTGTGATTGTTGGTCGCTTTATGTGTGTTTATGTTTAATTTGTCTCTCTTACACGTGGCTGGCATGTTTCTGTGTCTTAGTATGTTTTCTTATGTGTCTGACTCCGTGTTTTTGTGTGTGTTTTTCTGTCTCTCTGAAAGTACCTGTGTGACTGATTGTATATTTGCCCGTCTCTGTTTCTATCTTTTTGCGATTTTGCGTCTTACTTTGTACATTTGTGTGGTTTTTGGTCTCTCTCACACCAAGCCAGTGTGTCTGAATGTGTGTTTGCCTGTCGCACTCTCTGTCGTTGTGTTTTTGTTTCACTGACTCAGTGTTTTTTTGTGCTTTTTTGTCTCTCTCTCACACAAGGCCTGTGAGTCTGACTTTGTGTTTACCTGTCTTTGTGTCAGTCTTTGAGTGTTCTTGCGTCTAAATGTGTTTTTTTTGTGTTTTTGTCTTTCTATAGGCGTGCCTGTGTATCTGACTCAGTGTTTTCATGTGTGTTTATGTCCCTCTTTTAACGCACCATTGTGTCTGACTGTTTGTTTACCTGTTTCAGTGCTTGTCTTTGAGTGTTTGTTTTTGTCCGTTTTTGCCTCTCTCTCACCGTAGCCGTGTTTCTGAATGTTCGTTTGCCTGTCTCTTTGTCTTTCTTTGTATGTTTTTGTGTCTGAATCTGTGCGTTTGTGTGTGTTTTGTATGTGCCTGTTTGTTTGTGTGTGTTTTTCATCAGGAGACATAGGAGCTGCACAATCCTTAGTTAATTTATCAGTAACTGTATTTATAGGGACAGCCAGTTAAAACTTAAAGGGGAGAGAGTTTCGCAAGGATAGTGGTTTCATTTGACGGAGGAATTTACCCCTAGCTTTTATCCTATGTGTCTCAACGTGCGTGTATGTCTGACTCTGTGTTTGCCAGTCTCTTTTTCTGTCTTTGTTTTGTCTGGCTCTTTGTGTTTGTGTGTGTATTTTGTCTCTTTCTCAAACTGCCTATGTTTCTGACTGTGTTTGCATGTCTGCGTGTCTGTCTTTGTGTGATAATTTGTCTTATTGTGTGTGTTTATGTTTCTTGTTGTCTCTCTTACACTTGGCCTGTGTTTTTTACTGTGCGTTTCCCTCTCCCTGTGTTGGTTTCTGTGTCCTACTATGTTTGTAAATATGTCTGACTCCGTCTTTTGGTGTGTGTTTTCCTCCTTCTCTGACCGTACCTGTGTTTCTCATTGTATATTCTTCCGTCTCTGTGTCTATCTTTTTTGTATTTTTGTGTTTTACTCTGTACGTTTGTGTGATTTTTGTTCTCTCGAACGCCAAGCCTGTGTGTCTGAATGTATGTTTTCCTGTCGCAGTGTGTGTCACTGTGCTTTTGTGTGTCTGACACCGTGTGTTTGTTTGTGCTTTCTTGTCTCTCTCACACCATGTCTGTGAGTCTGACTTTGTGTTCACCTGTCTTTGTGTCAGTCTTTAAGTGTTCTTGCGTCTAACTGTGTTTATTTGTGTTTTTTTCTCTCAACGTGCCTGTGTATCTGACTCTGTGTTTTCGTGTGTGTTTTTGTCTCTCTTTAACGCACGATTGTGTCTGACTGTTTATTTGCCTGTTTCATTGCTTGTCTTTGAGTGTTTGTGTCTGTTTTACTCTCTCTCTCACCGTACCCGGGTTTCTGAATGTTTGTTTGCCTGTCTCTTTGTCTGTCTTTGTATGTTTTTGTGTCTGAATCTGTGTGTTTGTGTTTGTTTTTGGCTCTCTCACCGTGCCTGTATGTCTGACTCTGTGTTTGCCAGTCTCCGTTTCTGTCTTTTTTGTCTGGCTCTTTGTGTTTGTGTGTATTTTGTCTCTTTCTGACACTACCTATGTGTCTGATTGTGTTTGTATGTATCTGTGTTTGTCTTTTGCGTGATTATTTGTCTAATTATGTGTGTTTATGTTTCTTTTTGTCTCTCTTACACGTGGCCTGCATGTTTGACTGTGCGTTTGCCTCTCCAGTGTTTTTTTTTTGTGTCTTATATTGTTTGTACATGTGTCTGGACTCCGTCTTTTTTTGTGTGTTTTCCTATGGTCTCTGACCGTACCTGTGTTTCTGATTGTGTATTTTACCGTCTTTGTCTATCGTTTTGTGTTTTTGTGTCTCACTCTGTACGTTTGTGTGATTTTTGGTCTCCCTCACACCGAGCCTGTGTGTCTGAATGTGTGTTTGCCTGTCGCAGTGTCTTTCGTTGTGAATTTTTTGTGTCTGACTCTATGTTTTTGTGCCTGTTTATGTCGCTCTTACCGTGCCTGTGTGTTTGACTGTGTGTTTGTCTGTCCTCGTGTCTGTCTTTTTTATGTCTCTCTGTCTTATTTTGTGTTTGTTTATGTTTTTGTTTCACTATCAGCGTGTCTATATGTCTGACTCTGTGTTCTTGACTCTCATTCCGTCTTTGTGTGTTTGTGTGTTAGACGTTGTCTGTTTGTTTGTATTTTTTTTCCCTCTCAAAGAGCTCATGTGTTTGACAGTGTGTTTACCTGTCTCTGCGTCTATCTTTGTGTGTTTATGTCTCTGAATCTGTATGTTTGTCTGTGCATTTTGGTTTTTCTTTCTCGAGTGTCTTTGTCTGTGTTTTTCCTGACATTGTGTGTGCCTGTCTCTGTATCAGTCTTTGTATTTTTGTTTGTCTAACTCAGTCTAATTTTTTGAGTTTTTCTCTCTCTCTCTCTATCTCTATCTCTCTCTCTCTATCTTTCCCTACTCTCTCTCTCTCTCCCTCTCTCTCTCTCTCTCCCTCTCTCTCTCCTTCTCTCCCCCTCTCTCTCATCCTCTCTCTCTCTCTCCCCCTTATCTCTCTCTCTCTCTCTCTCTCTCTCTCTCTCTCTCTCTCTCTCTCTCTCTCTCCTCTCTCATCTCTCTCCTCTCTCTCTCTCTCACTCTCTCTCTCTCTCTCTCTCTCTCAGACTATCTGTGTGAGTGTGTGTGTTTTTCTTTGTGTGTTCATTTGTATGACTACGTCTCCACTCTGCCTATATGTCTCTGACTGTCGTTTTGCCTGTTTCTGTTTCTATATTTGTGTGCTTATGTGTTTTACTCTGTATTTTTGTGTGTGTTTTTGTGCCTATAATAACTTGTCTACCTTTCTGACTGTGCGTTTGCCTGTCTCAGTGTTTGTCTATGTGTTTTGTGTGTCTGACATTTTGTGTTTGTTTGTGTTTTTGTCTCTCTCACCGAGCCTTTGTATCTGCATTGAGTTTCCGTGTCTCAGTGCCTGTCTGTGTGTTTTTGCGTCTGGCTCTGTGACTTTTGTTTTATTTTTGTCTCTTCAACCGTACCTGTGTACTTGTTTGTCCTTATGTCTGTGTTCGCGTATTTGTTTGTCCGACTCTGTATTTGTGTTTGTTTTTGTCTCTCTCTCTTTCTCGCTCTCACTGTGCCCATATGGTTGACTGTTTGTTTGCCTGTTTCTGTGTCTGTCTTTTTTGGCTCTGTGTGTTTTGTTTCTCTCTCACCATGCCGGTGTGTCTTATTGTGTGTTTATCTGTCTCTGTGACAGTCATTGTTTGTTTGTGTGTCCGGCTCTATGTATTTGTTTGTTTTTTTTGTCTCTCTCACTCTTCCTGTGTCTCTGAATGTGCGTTTGCCTGTTTCTGTGTCTGTCTTTTTGTGTTTGTGTCTCTGAATCTTCGTGTTTTGTGAGTTTTTGTCTCTCCCTCTCTCTCTCTCTCTCCCGTAGTGCATATTTTAATTTCTATTTTTGTTTATTTCTTTTTGTGTTATTTGTCAGACTCTGTGCGTTTATTTGTGTGTTTTTCTCTTTCTGACTTTGCCTAGGTGTATGACTTTGTGTTTACCAGTCTCAGTCTCTCTTTGTCTAACTGTTTGTGTGTATGTGTTTTAGTCTCTTACTCACCATGCCTTTGTGCCTCACTGTGTGTTTGCCTGTCTCTGCTTCGATCCTTGTGTGATCCTTTGTTTTTCAAACTCTCTTTGTTTGTGTGTTTTTTGTCTCTCTTACACCATGCCTGAGTTTCTGACTGTGTGGTTGCCTGTCTCAGCGTATGTCTGACTCTTTGTGTCTGTAAGTGTTTTTGTCCCTCTCTTACTGTGACTGTGTGTCTGACTGTGTGTTTGCCTGTCTCTGTGTTTGTGTTTTTGCGTTTGTATGTCTGACCCTCTTTGTTTGTGTTTTGCTGTCTCTCTTTCGCTGCGCTGGTGTGTCTCACTGTGACTTTGCCTATCTTTATGTATGTCTTTGTTTGTGTATCTGACTTTTGTGTATTTTTTGTCTCTCTCATCTTGTTGTGTTTCTAACTGTGTTTTCATTTGTCTCAGCGTTTTCCTTTGTGTATGTGTTGTTGTTTTTCTCTCTGTCACCGTGCCTGTCTCTGACTGCCTGTTTGCCTATCTCTGTGTCTGTCTTTGTGTGTTTATTTGTCTGTCACTTTGTTTTTGTGTGTTGTTTTTGTCTCTTTTTAATCGTGCCTGCGTGTCTGACTGTGCTTTTGTTTTTCTTGATTTTTTCTTTTTATGTTATTCTGTCTGCTTCTGTGTGTTTGGGTTGTTTTTATTCTCTCTCGCCTTACTTTTGTGTCGGACTGTGTGTTGGATTATCTCTTTTTTTGTCATCGTGTGTTTTTGTGTCTGACCCTGTATGTTTTTGTATGTTTTTGTCTCCTTTTATCACCGTACCCTTGCTTCTGACTCTGAGCTTGTCTATTGCAGCGTCTGTCCTTTGTGTTTGTTTGTCTGAAACTGTGTGTTGGTATTTGTGTCGTTCTCTCACTGTGTCTGTGTTTTTCACAGTGTTTTATACTGTTCCAGTGTTTGTCCTTGTGTGTTTTTGGGTCAGATTCTGTGTATTTGTGTGTTTGCTCTTCTCTCTCTCTCTCTCTCTCTCTCTCTCTCTCTCTCTTTCACTGTGCCTTTGTGTATAACTGGGTGTTTACTAGTCTTTGTGTCCGTTTTTGTCTGATTTCTTGTATTTTTGTGTGTTTTGTCTCTCTCTTAGATTTCCTTTGTGTCGAACTTTGTGTTTACCTTTCTCTGTGTCTTTTTTTGTTTCACTCTGTATTAGTGTGTATTTTTCTCTCGCACTCTCTCTCTCTCTCTCTTTCTCTCTCTCTATCTCACTTTGCCTTTTTGTCTTATTTTGTGTTGGCTGGTCTCTGTGTTTGTTTTTGTCTACATTTTTGTGTTTTTGTGCGTTTTCGTCTTTCTCACCGGGCATTTGTGTCTGATATATGTTTATGTAACTCGGGAATATGTGTTTGTGTTTCTTGGTGTTGGTCCTTTTGTGTTTGTTTGTCTGAATCTCTGCGTTTGCTAGAGTGAGAGAAAAACACACAAACACACAGAGTCAGTTATACAAACAAACAAAAACAAACATGGAAACAGGCAAACAATCATTCAGATACACCAGCACAGTGAGAAAAACGCAATAAACACACATGAAAATACAGAGTAGGACGCATAAACACAAATAGGTATACAAAGAGACAGGCGAAAAGACAGTCAGACACACAGGCACGGTGAGAGAAAGAGAGACAGAAAACAGCAAACAGGAGAAACAGAGAGAACAGAGAGAAATCAAAAACTGAAACAGGCGAAACCAAAGTGAGCCAAAAAGGTATATTGAGAGACAAAAACACGCAAAAACCAACAAAACAGTATAAAAACAGTAAGACGCACAGGCATGGTGAGACAGAGACAAAAAACACAAAAACACAGTTAGACATACAAACAAAAAACTACCTGCATAGAGACAAGCAAACACACAGACAGACATACAGGCACGATAAAAGAAACTGAAAACACACAAACACATAAACTCAGACACACACACCCACAACGAGAGATACAGAGACTGGAAAACACACAATCAGACACCAAGGCATGGTGAGAGAAAGACAAAAAACAAACACGAATACACAGACTCAGACAAACAGACACATAAAGACAGACACAGAGACTGGAAAAAACACAAGTATGGTGAGAACAGACCCACAGGTATGGTGAGAGCAAAAATCAAAACGCATAATTTAACAAACACAAACACACAAGAACAAACTCAAAAATAGGTGAACGCGTAGTCGGGCACGCAAGCACGGCGAAAAAGATACAAAACACAAATAAACATACAGAGTCAGACACAAATATAAACAAAGACAGACAAGGAGTCAGGTGGACACACAATCGGATATACCGGTATGATGAGAGAGAGAGAGAAATACACACACAGATTCAGTCACAGAAACATTGAACCAGGACAATTTAAAAGATTTTCATTTTAGTTTTATTGGTCATATTTTGTTGTAAGTTTTTCTTCTTTCATATATTTACGTTTCACTGAGGATAGCCCTTAAACAGAGAGCCAAAACATTCATTCAAATTAGATTTCCACTGTTTTCCTTTTTGCTGTACCTGTTTTTACATTTGAAAAGAATTTTCTTTTGTTCTTCTTGTTTTGATATTTTCTTATGTTTGTTTTGATGTTTCTTTTTCTGAGTCCTGGTTGAACTTCACTGAAGTAAGGATGTTGGGACTGTTTTAACAATTTTTATTTTAGTTTTATTGGTCGTATGTTATTGTAAGTTTTTTTTCTATATATTAATGTTTTTTTGAGGCCGAAACATTCGTCATAAACTTCGTCATAGGGCCGAAACATTAATCCTAATTAGATTTCCACTGTCTTACCACAAAAATTTCCCCATTGTTTTCTTTTTTTATATTTATGATGGATAGGTAGTGTGTTTTTCGTCACTATTTACGTTTTACTCTAACCATGCCTGCGTGTTCGTCTGTGTGTTTTTCTATCTCTCTCTCAGTCCTTGTGTTTTTGTGCTTCTGACTCTGTTTGTTTTTGTGTGTTTTGTCTCTCTCACCATGCCTGTGTGTCTGACTGTGTGTTTGCCTGTCTCTGTGTCTGTTCTTTTGTGTCTGACTCTGTATGTTTTTGTGTATTTTTGTCTCACTCTCTCTCAAAGTACCTGTTTACATTTCTATTTCGGTTTATGTCTTTGTCTATTTTTATAAGGTTTGTTTATTTGCCTAAATATTTGTGTATGTGTGCGTTTTTGTTTCTCTTTCACTGTGCCTGCGATTTTGACTGTGTGATTGCCTGTCTCTGTGTCTCTCTTTTAGTTTGTCTTGGTCTGTGGGCTTGTGTGTGTATTCTTGTCTTTCTCTCGCCTTGTCTGTGTGTCTGACTGTGTGTTACCGGTTTCTGTGTTTTTTCTAGTTTGGTTGTATGTCTAACACTGTGTGTGTTGTTTTTTCTCTCTCTTTCACTGTACTTGTATGTCTGACTCTGTATTTGCCTGTTTCTGGGTCTGTCTTTGCGTTTTGATTTGTCTGATTCTGTTTGTTTGTATATGTGTTGTCTCTCTCTTCCCATGACTGTGTGTCTGAGCGTCTGTTTGTCTGTCTTTTTGTGTGTCTTGGTGTGTATTTGTGTATGATTTTGTGTGTTTGTATGTGTTTTTGTCTCTCTGTTTCTCACACTTTGTCTGTTTGTCTGAGTGTCTGTTTGCCTATCTCTGTGTCTGTCTTTGTCCAACTCTGTGGCGTTGCGTGTGTTTTGTCTCTCTCTCACTGTACCTCTTTGTCAGACAGTAAGATTACTCGTCTCTTTGTCTGCCTTTGTGTTTTTTTCTGATTCTATGCGTATTTTTGTCTCTTTCTCACCATGCCTATCTGTCTGATTTTGAGTTTGCCTCTTTTTGTGTCTGTCCGTGTATTTCTATTTGCCTGATTTTGTTAGTTTATTTGTGTTTTTTTACTCTTTCACATCGTGCTTGTGTGTTTTTGCGTCTGACTTCGCGTGTTTGTGTCTTTTTGTCTCTCTCCCTTCATGCTTGTGTGTCAGAGCGTATATTTCCCTGTTTTTTGTGTGTCTTTGTGTGTTTCTGTGTATAATTCTTTGTGTTTGTATGTGTTATTGTCTCTCTCTCTATGTGCTTGTGTGTCTGATCATCTGTTTCCCTGTCCCTTTTTTTGTCTCTGAGTGTTTTTAGGTCTCACTTTTTGTGTTTGTTTGGGTATTTTTGTGGTTTTCTCTGCCTGTATGCCTGAGCGTGTATTTACCTGTACCTATGTCAGTCCTTTTGTTTGTTTTCATCCGACTTTGTATGTGTATATATATTTTTTCTCCCTGTCCCCATGCATGTGTGTGTTTGCATGTATTTTTAACTTCAAGGCGATTTTTCTTCTTGACAGTTTTTTTAACTTCGAGACGTTTTTTGCGATTTTTTATCTCTGAGACATTTTATTTTTGTCTTTGCGATGTTTTTTTGTCCTTGTGACAGTTTTTAAATCTTAAATACGTTGGTTTTTCTATGCTAAGTTTTTTTCAAGGTGTTTTTCTTAACCTCTAGACATTTTTTTTCTTCGTGACGTTTTTTCTTTTGAGTTTTTTTCCAGATACTTTTTTTTGGCGATGTTTCTTTTTCTTTGTGGCATTTTCTTAACTTTAATATTTTTCTTTTTATTATATTTTGTTTTTTATTATTATTTTGGCGATGTTTTCTTTTTATTATTATATTTTTTTTTTTCTTTTTGATGCTTTCATTTTCTTCGAGGGGTTTCTCTAAGATGTTTTTATCTTTGTGTAGTTTTTTTTTCATGACATTATTTTTTGGTGATAATTTTTTTAGCTTCAATAACGTAACATCACCATGTGGAACATCTTCAGTTACAACCGGGGGGCAACTACCTTGACTAACGGGTCTCCCCGTTAGAATTGGGTGCTAAAGCTCGATGAAATTGGATGCAAGGGCCCCGGTAGAATTGGCTGCCAGGGTGTCCATTGGAATTTGTCACTTGGGCCACCGTTGGAAATGGCTGCTAAGTCCTCGGTTGAATTGCCCGTTATAACTCCCGTGAGAAGTGGTAGCTAGGGCTCGGGGTCTTGAGTATTCCCCCACTGGCGGGCCCTAGAGTTGTTTTCGTATGCCGTTAGGTCTATAAGAAATCAAACAAGAAACTAATACGTAACGCCTTTGTTTTCATCTTGATTCTTGGATCCTGAAGTTTTTTCCTTGACCCTCATAGGTTATTAAGTAATAAGAAAAAAACACCAAGTAACGTCAGATTGCGTCATCCTCAATAAATCTACCAAATCACAAAAATTACACCTTCCTCAATATAGATAAACCCTCTTTAATATTTAGGCTTTCCCGCTTGACTAGCCGATATTGAGATATAAGAAGTCACTGAAGTTAACAAACGGGTGTACTATACCAGTATAGAAAACAGAGACACTATACCGTTACATAAAAAAAAATGTTCAATAGTATTGCGCAAGACTCTGGTGAACGTATTACCTTCTTTAGAGGTTCGTTGCTCAAAGAATATAGCCCCTATGGCTATCCACTTTAGAACTTAAGCGTAAAGAATGGAGGGTTAATAAGTGAGAAGCCCCTTGATGCGAGGGACAAATACCCCTATCCATCCCCCTTAGTTTGGCATCTATTGCCTGATGAATGAATTTGAAATCATTTTCAATCTTACGCGGCAGCTCAGTGAGAGTCAAGCTTCTTTTTCTCTTCTTTTACAGTGACCTTGAACACTTACTACTCTAAGTCTTGTCCCCTTTGTCATTTCCTTCAATGTTCATCCATGGAAATAGGCTGCTTACTGGCTAATATCTATTTCAGTTATTTTACATTCAGTAATGGTCATCACTCCTCCCTTCATGGACCAAGATAACATCCATAAAGCTTTGTTATTATAGGGAGGGTATGGATGCATAAGACTATTGTTTTAAGGGAACAAGGTTGGGTCCTACCAAGAAACTGGAGCGACCTGAGAACCTATTTTTTCACTGGTCGAGAACTCATTTGCTTCTAGGCCCTCGGTTCTGTTTTATCTTCAAGTTTCCTCTGCCATTTCTGGCCTTAAAATTTGGATGTCAGTAAGGACCTTTCTGGGTTATCTCCTAACCTCCTCCATGTCACTTATGACCCGGACTTAAGGATCAAAATGAGCTCCAACACTTGGAAAGGGAATGGCTACGGTTTTCTGATTATAAGATTTCACCCAAACTTGCATTTCGAAACTCTTTCTCCGGACCGAATGTTTTCCCGAGCAATTATTAAATTCCCAGTAGACCTTCATTCAGGGTAACAAAGTGAAGATGTCCAGTGACTAACACCCTGGGGAGCTCATGCCCAAAATAATTTTTTTATGAATATTAAGCTTACTGATGACCCTGGGACTTAAGGATTAAAGTTTAAAATCGTTAAGAAAATAACAGTTTGCTACTTTTTGTGAATCGTTTTGAAGGAAACTATTATTTTTTTTATCTTTTCTATTATTCCTCCTCCACTGGGGATGCTCTTTACACAAGAACTAGAGTATATGCTGTTTTAGCAGATGAAAAACAAGTTATTAGTCCTTTTATAGATAGAGCTTGGCCTCAATTTGGTTTTTAATCAATCTACCCTTCACCCACAGACTTAGAGCTGTATGTTTCAAGTTCGACGAAGTCACGAAGCCCTTTTCAGGTTTCCAGGACTTCTTACCTCTCCCTGCAATACCTTTCATAACTGGTTATGTAATCCTTTCAAACCTAAAATTATTTCTGAAAGTCTCCAACTAAAAGCCTCCAACTAAAGTTCCAGTCTCTTGACTCAACAATACATGTGATCGTCCTAGTCTGAAAAATGACCTTTGGAATTTTTGAACCAATTAGAGACCGAAGATAAGACTACCCACCGTATCCAATATAAGACAAATCTTTCAAAATTTTTAGACATGCATCGGTTAAGGCCGGCAATATTCAAGTTTTGTTATTATATCGATGGCTTTATAGGGGGAACACGTAGCAAAGAAAAAGCACAGGACGGAATGTGGCTACCTTTTAACCATTTTAAACTTCAGAATGTGGAATACCTATTAAGAATATCTCTCTTACTCCTATGTTAAAAATTTAATTTGGAACAAAAGGTCCCTCACCCACGCTTCAAAGATCACTTTTTCTTTATGAAGAGATTAAGAGAGAGAAAAAATTGAAAGTATCTGACTCTTTACTATAGAAAAATATTTAACTTTGTCTTTGATTATTTTTCTTTTAATATAGATAAATATTAGATATTTATTTAGTATTTAAACTTTTCTCTGAAGCACAGAACAGAAATTATATTAAGAATACTTTATTTTTAAACAGGTTTTAAAAAGCAGCTCAGTTTTACATATATCTTTGTGTTGCAAAATCTTATTGTATAAAGTAATAGTTTGGAGCTTAATTCCAAAATATTTTTTATATATTAACTTTAGTGCTAAGAAGAACCTTAAAATACTCTGAAATGAAGGTAAGAATTTAATCAAAAACTTTAGTTTTTACTAGCTTATAAGAACATTCCAAATAGAAGTTACTGTTTCACAGCAATATACCCTGAAAGCAAAATGGCACTAGATGTGCAACAAAAAAGAATATTGTCACGTTTTGCCCAGATTTGTAGGACGTAGTGCATGAAACGTTCCTTAAAACCTTCGAAGCATAATTTCAAGGTATTGACATGATCTCGGGACCCCCTGTCTTGATAAGACTCCAGATACTTTCAGGCATGGGCTTTACTTTAAAACGTGAGTCGATACTTATAAGTTTGTCAAAAAGATGTGGTAAAGTCAAGTTGCGTTTGCTTGGCCGGTCACTTCAGGTT
This sequence comes from Artemia franciscana, assembly GCF_032884065.1. Taxonomy (NCBI): domain Eukaryota; kingdom Metazoa; phylum Arthropoda; class Branchiopoda; order Anostraca; family Artemiidae; genus Artemia; species Artemia franciscana. The sequence continues at coordinate 30,524 of NW_027062995.1, forward strand.
ATATCAGTGATTAATTCTTATTCCTGTTTAAAAATGAGCTAGTCTTTTGAAGTATTTTGTTTTTGTTACTCATCAGGGACCAATGAGGGAGTTTACGGTTGGAAAGAACACAAGGTTTTCTCCTTAACTTAAAAAAGGTTTTTTTTTTTCACCCGAAATGTCGCTTCTTCTTCTTCGAAAATCTGACTGTTGTGCTGCATTTTCTTTGGAAACTGATAATACTTTGTCTGTTCCTTATCTGTGTGTTTTGGTTACATTTTAGGCTTTTTCCATTGGACGTACTCAATAATATTAGTAGTCATTTTTTTGACACAGAAGATTGCTGTAGTATTTCTGACTAACAAGCCCTTTAGATCTAAACAGGCAGCCTCCTCCATCTTTTTCATATCAGACGGAGGGTTCAAACTCTTCATCTTGTATATCATCAGCATTTAAAAGTCGAAAAATTTGAAAATACTTTGGGTTATTTTCACAAAGTATCTACAAGAGGTCTTGACATAACGCAACATTTCTAGTACAAATTGTAGTCCACTTTTTTCTTAGGCTCCGGCTAACAGAAAGTCGAATTTTTTTTCTAAATGGTGTTTTTATATCATAAAGGAGAAACAGAAAAAAATTATTGTTGCTGCTTTAGCAACAGTTTCGTTAACACTGAGCCTGTTTTTTTAGCTTAGTAGGAAATGCTTATTATCAAGGATTCATATATTTGTTTCTTTCCCAAATACCAATATCTTAGAGAAATTGCTGAGTTAGCCAGACAAAAAAAAAAATTCAAATCAACCCTAAATGGTCCTGATGGATTTACCCCAATAAGTTGTCTTGCAATATCGAAGTAATCTGAATTTTTTAAATAGATGAAACCCAATCGTCTGCTCTAAAATCTTCATGAACAAGCTCATTTTTTCTTAAAAAAAACTTTTATAGCAAATACAGCAGCCTTTATACTCCAAATAGATATACGTAAAAACATTTTATGTTAATACATTTTTCTGTGAAACAGGGCACAAATGACTGTACGAATTTAGATACAAACTAGTGCAAAAATATGATAATAGATTATGCACATACATTGATTTTTGAAAAATTGCTAAGCAGCTAACAGCTTACACTTGACTGTTTGTTTCAATCCCGTGCATGCGTCAATCCCAGCCTCTCCTTCTAGAGGTGGCTGAGAGAAGCGTCATTGAATGAATTCAAATATCAGACACTGAAAATCCCTAGGTGTTCATTTACCAATTTTCTAACCCTGGATATCTCTAAATGAATTTGATTTGGATAAGTTATATATCTTTCATTTTAAATTATCTTTTTTGCCAAAAAAAAGAGAACAATATTCGAATAAAACACGGGATAGTAGGTTTATTTCTTTTAATATATTGCATGTTTATATATTTTACGACCATTAATGTATTAAACCCTTACCACCAAGAGTCACTTCATATGTGCCAATACTAAGACATATGAAGCCCATAAGACTAAAAATATTATAAAAATGGACATTCATCAAGTTTTAAAGTTCCAGGCCCTTTGGAGACCCAGTTGGGGGGGGGTAGATTTTTCAAAAGATGAGGCATAGTGAAGGAAGGCCTTCCAAGTAAAAAGTATCAACCCACTTTACACAGATTCTTATGCAGAAAAGCAACAAATCTAGAAGCGATAGCATTGGGCATTTTACCTAGCTGATTATGGATACCTGTTTATTTTTTGTTTTATTCTTTCTCCGGGTATCATCATGCCAAACTTATTGTGCCATGGTCCTAGAAAATCTGACAAGGGTGCATTAAAGCATAGATTAAGAGATCTAGTGCCCAGCTAAAAATACTATGCCAGAGAAAATTGATGTATATTTCATTTAGTTGCTCAATTATCACTTGCAGAGAACTTCAAATTCCCAGAAGTCCTTTGGATTTAAAATTTTCATAATTCCACAAACTATGCTTCCCAACATCTGAAGCAGCATTCCGTAAATTATAATTTGGTTTTTTAGGGTGAGGTAATAGTGCAATTGAATTACGTATTTGAAAATTTTTTCGGATTTATTGGTTATCTTAGACTTTATACTCACTGGCAATGAAGATTAAAATACCAAACTGAGTGTGTCCAAGCAGAAGAGCACAATTTGTTGTAGCACAATCTCTTCCTTGATTGAACAAAATTTTGGAGCTTCTAAGTTTGAACTCCTCCGTTGAACGTTCCTCCTACGTAAATACACCCTCCACCACTATTTTCGCTATGCATTCCCCGGGACAACTTTTTGCGGACAATTCAGCCAGAAAAATTCTTCGCTACATACTTTTATTTAAAAAGACTTTATTTTCAGATTATTTTTCAATAGAATTAGCCCTCCTTGAAAACTTTTTCACGGACTCCCATCACCCCACCAGTAAAAACACTCCTGCCAAAAATGTCTAATATGAACAGTTTCTCTCTCTGCAAATCTCCTCTCCCACGGAAAGAGCCATTAGAAAATTTCATCGCGCTTAAGCTTCCAAAGAGAAGGTAAGACAAAAGGAAAAAAAATTACATATAATAATTCTGTAAAATTCGTCCAGTTTAATAAATACCCTGAAAATATCGGCCCTCGAATACTTCCCTTTGCACGGAAAATTCTCCCGTAAAATATCCTCTCAGCAAAATTCCACTTCCTCCCCCGAGAAATTCCTGTATAATACAAATTAACAAGTGCTCTATTTAAACAATGGGCACAGTTAGAGATTTTCCCAGAGCACTGTAGAGCCTTCAGAGATTTTCCCAGTAACTTTTGGGGGTTACGACATCCCTAAAGACACAGTTATTAGATCTTTCAACTACGTTGAATAAAGTAGCTATTTCAAAATTTTGATAAGATGAATTTGGAGGGAAAAGGGCGAGGGAGGGAGATTTAGCTGTCTTCCAAATATTTGTCTTTCTTAAAAATGACGCTAAATCTATTAATTTATTTGTAAATGAGAATTTTTCTGATATTTTAGGACTATTTACCTTATGCAATCATCCCTGACGTAAAATAAAATAAACACGGTTCGGTGATTTTTTCTTCTGGATAAAATAAAAGATTCCAAATTTTTGAAGATGGGATCTTAAGACTTTTATAGCAGAATTGTTAGATACAAAGAATCTGATGGTTGTTTTCATTCAGGCTCTTTTACTTTTGAAGGGTGTTTTCCCCTTTTTAAATATCAGGCAAATCTTATTAGGAATCTTAGCCTTTAATGGGTAACATTAAACATAAGAAATATTATATATTTCGAATCAGCATAATACGCCAATATTTTTGATGTGTCCATTGATATTAAAGTTCTGTGCCTTATATATTTGGTTACTATTAAGTCGTGCCACTTCTTAGTTGCACCAAAAACAGTTTGAACTGTATGGATATTGGGAAACGAGTTAGAGAACCAATAATCTCTAGTTAATATGTTTTCTCTCAACTACAAAGCTTCTTCGGGAACAATTTTAATATACTGTCCCAACAGTAAAAGTAAACATCATATTCACACATTCTGAGCTATGAGCAGTAATGCTATAGCGTTGCCTCTGGGGTAAAATCTATATGTTTTACATAAACAATGTTTACATAACATTGTTTACATTCAAGATTTATTGATCGGAAAAAAGGCTGTTTTCGACGGTGAATCTTTAAAAAGTCTTAATGTATTAGAATAATTTCAGAAAATGTTGAGAGAGTGGTCAAACAAAACACACTATGTGCATACTGGCTGTCAAAAAGCCTATTAATAAAATGTAAGTAACTACAATCGCGTAATAAATTGAAAGCTCCCCTCAGCTTTCAGAGAAAGCTGAGGGGAGTGTTGAAAAGTGAACAAAAGGTAACCAGCTCTCCTTGTGCTCTTAGATTCTCTCTCAACACTTACCAAAAATTTTAAAAAGTCATTTTTTCAGAATAATCCAAATGACTTATAACTATGCACCTAGGGATACTATACCCACAAACTTCCCATAGCAACGATTATGGTCCAAGACCAAGTTATGGTCTTTTAAGGGTATTTTGTAATATATAGAACACCACAATGTTTATCCAACACATCAAGAAGGTGTAGTTGCATTACCTAGACCTCCCCTCTCTAAAAAAGAGATCTAGGAGTCGTTAAGAGTAATAACTTGAAACTTTTGGGGTGACTGCTAATACCTTGTGACTTCCGCTGCAACCGCTTGCAAAACTATTTGCATCTACTTGTAGCCACTTTTGTGACTACTTCTGACTGTAATTACTTGTGACTTTCACTGCTTTCAACTGTGACTATTTATGCCTTTTGTTACGACTACTTGACATTGTAACTGCTACTTCTTGGAGTACATGTAGTTCCGGTTTTGAACACTTTTTGGAAATATTGAGGGAGATATTGGACAAAACCAAAGCATACTATCGGCATAATGGTTGTCAAAGGGACGTTGCAGCAAAATTTCAGGGATAATAGAGGGATTTAAGTCGAATCTTTCAGAAGGAGGACCTTTTGAATATCCCATTCTAATACAGATAGAAATTTTGAATAAACTATTAAAACAGTTCAGAGTTCAAGTAACTATGCCCACATGAAAATTTTTTCCTGAACAGCCCCATGGGCAGGAGTGAAAGATTATGCTGTTTGCTTGTTGCTTATGCAAAGGATTTATCAGAGGCAACACTCTAGTATTGCCTATAGTAAGGGAAATGAGGCTCCAATGTGTTATCATTTATTGATTTATTTTTTTTTCCCAGAGGCACTTAATATGGAAAAAGTGGTCGTATAAGCTTCGGAGGGGGCTTATTCAATTGAAAACTGAAAGTTATAGTGCACTTTTTAAGAATCAAAAGTGATCACTGGACGGCTTGCCCACCTACCCCTTTATTTACCCAACTGCATCTGATTAGGAACTTGAGATAAAAATTTTCGTTAAAATAGTTCGACACTTAAAATAGTCCTAATAGTTTCTTTAAATACTATAAAATAGTCTTAAAACGAAACAAAAACTCTTGAGTCAACTTAGTACCCCAGGGTCTGGGGGCAGAGGCTTTAAGTTATACCCTGTGAGCATATATGGAGCTTCTGGAAGGAATGCATGTATAATCTTAATAGGGAGCCTATTTCCTTAGAAATTGAAAGTTCTAGATCACTTTTTAAGAGTCAAAAGGGAACATAGGGCAACTAATCGTCCATCACCCACCCCCTGCTTTCACAAACGCATCTGATTAAAATTAAGAAATAGCCATTTCACTTAAATAATTCAATCATCAAATAAAAAACTTGGGGATCAACGAAACCCCCAACAGCAGAAGGGCAAGTGTTTTAAGTTTTGACCTGGGGACATATATGGTTCTTATGTAAGGAACAGTCGTATAAACCACAGAGGTGGTCGTATAAACTCATATGATTGAAAATTGAAAGTTCTAGGTACCCTCTTATTAGTCAAAAGTGATCTGAAGGCAGCTACCCCCCCCCCCCTCCAGACACTCTCTTTTCCCAAAATGCATCCAATGACAAATTTGAGGTAGCCAGTTGGTTTGATATAGTCCAGAGATCAGATAGCAAAAATTTTGGGGTAAATATACCCCCTGGGTCCAGGGAAGGTTTTTATGAATCATAACTCGGAGGTATATAAGGTTTTATGAAGGAAGTGGTCATATAAACTTTTGAAGGTACTGAAATTGTTAGAAACTGAAATTTCGAATTTCCTTTTTAAGAGCCAAAAGAGATCCGATGACAACTAGCTTATATGGTTTCTATGGAAGGGATCGTATATATTTCAGAGGGGACTCATTCCCAACCCTCTTATCCCAAAATTTGTTAAATGAAATTTATCATAATATCTATGTGTCCGATCATTTTATTCAAAATAGACCAAAGATCATATTACATAATATCCAGGGATAAGACAGCCCCCAGAACCAAGGGGGAAAGGGCAAGAGATGTAAATTGTGCCCTCGGGGCGTAATAGGTTTTTATAGAAGGAATGGTCTTATAAACTACGGATGGGGCTCTTGATTGCTTATCAGAATTTCCAGTGCTCTTTTTAAAGTTCAAGAGTGATTGAATGGCAACAAGCTCCCCCCTCCCCAAGATCCCTTTACCCGAATGCACCCAATCAGTATTTTGCGATAGCCATTTTGTTCGAAATAGTCTAAAGATCAAATAGCATAAAACCAAGAGCCGACGCAGCCCTCCAGAGCCTGGGGGCGAGTGATGTAAGTAATGCCCCCGGGGCATTAGATATAATGTAAGCGGTGGTCTTATAAACGTAAGAGGTGGCTTATTTGATGGGAACTTGAAAGTTCCAGTTAAATTTTTAATAGTCATCAAACATGGTCTGAGGGCATTTATCTCCTCCCCCAACACACACAACCTCTTTTCTTCATATGCTTGCAATCAAAATTTTTAGAGAATCATTTTGTTCGAAATAGTCCAACGTTCAGATGACGAAAATTTGGAGTCAGTAAAACCCCACCAGAGCCCAGGGGAAGGAATATAACTTATGGTCTGTCAGCCTATATGGTCTGCTGAAGAAGTTGTTATATAAAATTTGGAGATGGTTCAAAGGATTAGAAATTTAGTGTTTTAGTTTGCTATTTAAGATTCAAAAGAGTTCCGATAGCAATTAACCTTCCCCACTATTTCTAAGGTCATAAAGCTCTAATTTTTTATTATTTTTTTGTCAAAGGCAGTTCATATTGAGGAGATAGTCATATCAACATCTGAAGGATTTCATTAAATTGGAAGTAGGAAGTTATAGTGCCCATTTTAAGAGTCAAGAGTGATGGGAGGTCAACTAGCCCTCTCCTTGCCTTTTTTCCCTAAATGCAACCAGTAAAAATTATAGTAATTATTCAGAGATGAGATAAGAGAATATGGGGTCAACACAACTCACCAGTACCTAAGAGTAGGAGTTATAAGGTATACCCTTGGGGCATATACGGTTCTTATGGAAGGGATATTCGTACAAACTTAAGAGGGGGCTAATTTAATTGGAAATTGAAAGTTCTAGTTTACTTTTTAAAACTGGAAGACCTAAGGGCTACTAGCCTCCCAAGCCATTTTTAACTATAAGCCAATCTAATAAAAATTTAAGATAGCCAGTTTGATAAAATTAGTTCAAACATTGAATACAAAATTGTCCGGGTTCAATAAAACCCCCAGAGCTGAGGGACAAGTGATTTATGTTATCCCCTTGGGGTATTTAGGGTTTTTATGCTAGGGGTGGTTGTTTAAACTTCAAATGTATCTAATTTTATTGGAAGTTGAAAGGTTAGTTACATTTTCAAGTGTCAAAAGTGATGGGAGGGCATATACCCCCCTTCCAAACACATCCTCTTTTCCTTAAATGTATACAATCAACTTGAGATAGCCATTTTCTTTGAAATAGCCTAACAATCAAAATAAAAAAACTCGGGGTCGATATACCCCCAAGGGCCCAGGGGCAGCTAAAAGTTGAAGTTCCCTTTTTCATAATTAATCGTGATCCGACGACAACTAGCCCCTTCTTTCCACTAACCCTCTTTTCCCCGAATGCTTCCGATGAAAAATTTAAGATATTCATTTTGTCCAAAATGGACCTGAGATCTTACAGTAGAAACTCCGATGTAAAAAAAACAGGGTGCATATAAAGGCCCTGGGCAGATATGGTTCTTATGGAAGAAGAGGTTATATAAGCTTTGGAGGGGATCATTCTATTGGAACCTGAAAGTTCTAGTTCTCTTTTAAGAGTTGAAACAGACCCGAGGGTAGCTAACCCCCTGCATTCTTTACCAAAAATCCATCCGATCGAATTTTCTAGATAGGCATTATCTTTAAATCAGTCAAAGTATCAGATGAAAAACCTCCATGGTCAATACAATCCTCCAGATCCCGGGGGTAAATGTTCTATATTATGCCCTCGAGGCACAGAAGGTTTTTATGTGAGGGCTTTTAAAAATAGCTCAAAGACCAGACAGGCAAATCCCCCAGCCCCACCCAAAAAACTTATTAAGAATATTTGGCTCCAAAATTTTAGGGAGCTGACGCTTGGCTCTCCCTGCATAACATGCCCCCCCAACAAAAAAAGGACTTCATTTAAAAAATTACGGGAACTCACCCCTGGCCCTCCATGGCAAAACCTCCTACAAAAAAAACAATAACCTATTAACGATTTTTTGCACCAAAATTTATGAGACCTGACCCCCGGTCCTTCATGGCCAGATAATCATCCCTCCCAAAAATAATCAATGATAAATTATGGAATTCTACCCCTGGCCCTTCTTCCATGGCCTGACAAAAAAAACAAACTTATGAACGATATTTCATTTTAAAAGTAATGGGAATTCAGTTTAATTTTATTCGCTATTTCCAAAACTGTTTATGACACCAATATTTTTCACTACAAACAAGAGTTTGGCTACTACCTGTTTCCCTAACGGTAACAGCATATAACCTACTGCTTATTTGGTGCTTTTCTAAAACAAATTATCCTACAAATATCACATTATACTACGAATATCATATTTTACTCAAAACGAATAGAAATTACCATAAAGATAAACAATAACTATAACAAAAAAGCACACAGCTAATATAAATAAGTAAATGAATTTAACACAAGTAAAGCTTATATTGAATATGTAAGACAATCGTAAGACCAACATAAATAATTTTCTTTTCAAGTATAAAAAAAAATCTAAAATGAACAGAAACTATATGAACAATCATACCGAAGAAACTTACAATAGGTAAATAATGACGAAGACTACACTGCCTTTCCAGAATACAAATAAAGAAGAGAGAATAGGGAGGACTTTTTTTCCCAAGACAGTGAATGAACAAAAGGACCAAAATATTCAAATAAGTTTTGTTCATTGGAAAAAAAGTCCTCGTTATTCTCTCTTCTGTATTTGTAAAACAATTCGTACAAAATTAAATGAATAAATACATATTAAAACGAGCAAAACTTAGATTGAATATACAATCAAACTTAAATAAACCAAAAATCACTATAAGCAACACTATAGGCTTTTCTTCATTTAAGTAGAGCATTTGACAATGTTGACCGTATAATTCTGTCCAGAACTCTTTTGGGAACAAGAATTCCGCGACCCTTTTTCAGGGTTCTTCTTTAAATGTATTGTTTGACCAGAAATGTGGTAAATATAGCAGGAAGTGGTATATCTAGAGTTTTTTTAGTGTAAATGGTATAAAACAGGGTAGTACCCTTTCACCGAAACTTTTTGCTACTTTTATAAATGATCTTGCCGAATACTTTGAAAAAAGATGGCGCTAGTTGTACACCTTGCAAATAAAGTATTATCTTTACTTTTATTACCGATGATACTGCCTTGCTTGCCAGATCCCATTCGGTGCTACAAACTCTGTTGGATTTCACAGCTGATTATTTAGAGGGAAAGAAACTGGAAATTAACACAAACAAGACAGAGGTGATGATGGTTGGCCGTAGATAATCAACAGGGAGTAAGGATGAAGAGAATTTTAATTTGAATGGTGAAGGTTGTGTCTCAGGCAATATATTTAGGATTCCATCTAAATTCTAACGTAAGATGGAGCAATCATATTTCAAAGATAGCAAATCGAGGAAAAGTAGCAAGGGCAACGCTGTTCAGGAGCAGTAACTTGTCAGGGATAGGTGACTTATAGACGCACAAACATCTGCTCAAAAATAAGGCAAATCCTCCACTGCGGAGGAGATATACGAGGCCTAGAAGTGCCAAAATCATTAGAAACTCTAAAGCTACAATATTATAAACGAATGCTAGGTCTGCACGCCCTACCCCATAGACGTTTCATCAAGGGAGATTTGGGACTTTTCTTCGTGAGAAAATATAGACAGACCCAATTTTTTAAGTTTCGATGTTCCCCTTCCATGTCAAAAAACTTCTGAACAGCACGGGTTTATCGTATGCGTGGAATGGAGGAGATGGCCAAATCTCAGATCACAAAGTTATTCTGTCAGAGATCCAAAGAAGGCTGGAAGGTCAAGAAATTCAGAAATGGTGGAACGACCTTAGCCAGTCGGAACCAAAGATACCGAAGGTATCATTATACTGCTATGGAACAAATGACCACAGGTTCAAGTCACTTGAGGCCAACGCATGTGCGGCTACTTCACCTCCATTGCAATCTATTTAACGCCTTCCTCTTTACCCCCTCTCATGAATTTCCTATTTCTCTTAAACTTTGCTCGAGGACATCCTTATATGCAAACCATGGACGAGCTGTTTTTCCTTTACCCCAAGACAACTTTGTGCAAACGACAATTTTTGGCAATTTGTCATCCTTGATCCGCAAAACATACCATAGCCATTTCAATCTTTCTCTAACGATAGCCCTAGAAATTCGGATTGAATTAAGGTCAACTCTTTAAAATGAGGTCTGTTAGTCGGGTACCAAAAGAAAGCCGTAGGCAATTTCTCTAGAAAACATATAGAACATCTTCTCTCGTCAATTGGACCACCTATGTGTCTGAACCATATGTGAAAAATGCCAATACCGTTGCTTTCAATATGGTGGTTTGGATTTGCCGACTCACCTTCATTTTCCTCAAACATTTTTTCAGTTATTAAAATGATCCTTGGCTATTCTGCTTTTAATTGTTTTCCAGCACCAACCATCTTTTTTATAATACTACCAAGGTAACTGAGGCTATCCGTTTGATATTCTTTTGCCAACAACATCCTTATATCTTCACTTTGTCATAGCTTTAGCGACTTTTTCTTCTTAATTTTAACTTTCAAACCTTTTCGAACACAATCAACGCACAAAATCTCTAAGAGTTCATTCATTTTTCTCAAACTTTCATCTAGGATGCTTACACTATCAGCATAATATAAGTCCAGGAAAGTTCTTCTTCACCATTATTTTCCGTGCTTTCCTGAACCCCTTCCTCTGCTCCTTTAGAAAAATTTTACAAAACAATACATATGAATGAAAATAGAATACAACCCTGCTTAACTCCAAATTTAATACAAAACCAGCTATTAGCGTCTTTATTAGCCTCATTTCGTACCTACGCCTCAACAGTGTCATTCTTGTACATAACACTAATTACATCAATTGTCTGGTATACCTAACAAGAAAAGAACCCTTACCAAAGCTCTTCTATCATTTGAACTGAACACCTGCTCATAATCTATAAGACTGGGAAAAAACTGAGAAGTGAAAGTATTTGATGACACATCTCAGAGATAAAGCTAAGAGTGAAAATTTCGGTTTACGCATCCTTAGACCTTCCCAAAACCAGTTTCTTCTTCTCTTAAAACTTTTTCGAAGGTTTCTTTAAGTCTATAAATCATCAGCATAAGAAAGAATTAGCTACCTGCCGTCAAGCTGCAGCTTCAAGATCCTTGGTAATTTTATCCATTATCTCCAATTCACACCTCCTTACTTCATTTATTGATAATTTTTCTACTTAATTTCAAATCCTTTTATTTTCATATTATCTATCAGTTAGATAATTCTTATTAAAGCCTGTTCTTCTTTTTAATAAGCATAAAGCATTTTCACTAATATTCCCAATTATGTTTCTAACTTTCTTCTCAAATACATCATCACCATTTTTACAAATGTTTCTCCTTAAATTATTCCATCTCTCGTCTAAACTGTCCAAATTTAAACTCTTCAGTTTAGTATTCAACTACTTCTGGAAAGTTAATCTCAAATTCTCCTCCTAGTGTCTACTAACACATTATCTACCAAGAAGATGCTTACGCTTCCAAAACCTTAGGTTTAACATAACCCTGGGAACTACTAGATGGTGACTGTAACTTTCAAAACCAATAACAGCACCACTATATATCCTAGTATCGTTTACTGAACTGCCAGTATTCAATTTACAATAATACAATCAATAAGCTTACCATCACGTGAATACCGAATACCATCACGTGAAACTCTGCATTGATTATAGCTATATTGTAATACCGACAAAATTTTAGCAGTTTGTAGACATTATTATTATATTTTCTTATACTAAATATACTTAAGCTAGGATAGAGTCTATTCCTATTTATTTTAAACCTAGGTATTTAAATATCAATCAGTTCGTGGTAACGAACTGTAGTAAGGAGCGACCCGGCTCAATAGTAAACGAAACTCTACAAAATGATATTTGGTGCTAAAATATACATCAAAAGAATTGGATTTTTATGCTGATTTTAAATATATAAGTTTCATCAAATTTAATCTTTGTCATCAAAAGTTACGAGCCTGAGAAAATTTGCCTTATTTCGGAAAATAGGAGGAAAACAACCCCTAAAAGTCAGAAAATCTGAACGAAAATCACACCATCGTATTCGGCGTATCAGAGAACCCTATAGCAAAAATTTCAAGCTCCTATCTACAAAAATGTGGAATTTCGTATTTTTTGCCAGAAGACAAATCACGGTTGCGTGTTTATTTTATTTTTTTTTCCCAGAGGTCATCTTATCGACCAAGTGGTCCTAGAGTGTCGCAAGAGGGCTCATTCTAACGGAAATGAAAAGTTCTAGTGCCCTTTTTAAGTGACAAAAAAATTGGAGGGCACCTAGGCCCCCTCCCAGGCTCATTTTTTATCCAAAGTCAACCGATCATAATTTTGAGATTGCCCTTTTTTTCCGCATAGTCAAAAACCATAATAACTATGTCTTTGGGAATGACTTACTCCTCCACAGTCCTTGGGGGAGGGGCTGCAAGTTACAAACTTCGACCAGTGTTTACATATAATTATGGTTATTGGGAAGTCTACAGACCTTTTCAGGAGGATTTTTTTGGTTTTGGGGATGGGGTTGTGGGTTTGAGGGGAGGGGGCTATTTGGGAGGATCTCTCCTTCTAGAAATATGTCATGGGGGAACAGAAATTCAATGAAAAGGGCGCAGGATTTTTTAAAATTACTATAAGGAAAACAATGAAAAAATAAACATGAAAACTTTTTTTTTAATTGAAAGTAAGGAGTAGCATTGAAACTTAAAACGAACAGAGATTATTACGCATATGAGGGATTCTAAAAATACTTTAGCATAAAGAGCGAGGTATTTATGAGGAGATAAATACCTCGCTCTTTATGCTATAGTGTTTTTAGTAATTTCAACTATTTATTCTACGGCCTTTCTGATTCAGGGGGTCATTCTTAAAGAATTGGGACAAAACTTACGATTTAGTGTAAAGAGCGAGGTATTAAAGAGGGTAGGAACCCCCTCATATACATAATAAAAATTTGTTGAACCCTAAGGATTTGTTCCCGCGACTCCAGGTAAAATTCATCTGAGTCATAATAATTTGCACAAGTGGGTTCCAGAAGGGCATATATTGCACTGACCTACACCCTGCACTTTTTGGTAATTGAATTTCTGCTTAGTATTACAACATTATTACTTTCCCTGCCGAAAGACACGACTTTCTTATTAATTAAAAGCCATACTCCATTTCTATGTGCTCCTGCCTTCCTCCCTGAGTTATAAATTTTATTTCACCTAATTGCATGTTTTTTACTCCTTAAAATTGAGTTTCTGTAACTCTCAATAAGTCAAGTTTGAACCGTCCGAATTTGTCAGTCAGATATTTGATACGATGAATAATTTTTAACGTTGTAAAATTCCATGTTATAATTTTCAATATATTTAAATCATTGAAATTATCTTAGCCTCAGGAGAACTAATACTCTTAGAACCAGTACAGGACGAAGACTTGGTCTTTACTGAATCAGGCATAGAACCTGACAACAAAAAGTTCCCTGGTCCTTCAGCTGAATTTAGGTTTCGTGCAATCTTAGGTCTGTCTCGGTAACAACGATGTATTCAGCACTTGGCAATGTGCTTCTATTGACAATAATCTAAATCGTATCTCAAACCTCTTACTCTCGACTCATTATATATTCATTCCTACAAATATTACGCTACTACAAGGGGGAAACCCCAAGAAGATAAATTGAATAGAAACAGGTTTTTGAGCCCAAAAATATCAACCAAAACGGACCAATATCAGTAAAAATTATCAGTAAATCAGAATCCCTTTCAAATGCTGTGTTGTTCATTGGCACCTGTGAAAATGACACGTCTTTATTATATCAGAAACGATTAAGGGTATGGTGTTGGAAATATATAAAACTTTGGACAGGATTTTGAAAGAAATTAAAATTAAGATCTGCATTCAGGTTGTGAAAAGGATTTATCCACAATATTTCAAAATTGGATAATATTATTTGGTTTACCCTCTCCAGGGATATTGATCTATATCAAAAGACACGATGTAAGGACAGTTTGATGAAAAAGTATTTAATACACACCGGAGATAGTTCAGATTATTAAATTGGAACTTCCAGATGTTAAGAGGAAAGAACACTAAATCAAAAGCTTATATCTGAATCCAAGTTTTCAAAAGGGCAAATATTCACTATATCAGGAACAGCTAATTACTTATATTTGAAACTTTTAGGATAGGTTAAGGAGGTGTTAATATAAATCTCATGACACTCTTTGCTTCCTTGTTGCTAAACAGTGGTGTGTAAAACATACAAAAACTGCTAGTATACTAAACTGGAAATTTCAGTGAATTTTCAGAGGGATGTTGAACTCATAGGGATATTGAAGACATAGTATCAAAAACAACCAGATTGTGAGGTGGTTTTTTTTTTATATCATACCATGCAAAAGTTCATGTTAAAGCCACAAGTAAAAGAGTTTAAAGAGTGAGAAATAAAGTGATCCGAGTGATTTTTCGGATACATTTAAATATCATTTTTGTTCCTACTTAACATTTTGAAAATAATCGCAGGAGGAGTCTTTTGAGATTTTAAGTTGTAAATTATTTTGAAATATAACCATCGTCGAACCTTAGCTTCAAATCGAACAAGATTTATCCAAAAATCATATTGAATAGAATCAAAGTGCAAGCTCAGATTACTATATGCAATTTAAGAATTTAAATTATAATATTATATTCTTGAGCTTTAGACCAGAAAACTGGAGAAATTTTCATTAGTAAACTTGGCAATATTTTTTTTTATTTCAGAAAAAGGAAAAGCCATTCTAAACCTAGGATAAACAGAAGCAAAGTTTTAAAATGATAAAAAAAATTTGAATTTTCAGAAATTCTTATCAATAAATAATCAAACCCAAAACAAACATAAATTAAATTAATCATTCGAACATAAGCAAATGAGGTAGTGATAGTGAATTGACTGACAGTTGATAGTGAATAAACAAATTTTACACCGAGGAACAAATTAGCTTTAATCCTCAAATCTAACTAAAAAAAACTGCTACAAACTAAAGTTTTCTTACTCTTTCCATCCCACTTCCCTAACCCTATGAATACTAGGGGCAATTGCATCATTTACGCTTTGCTTGAGACAAATAAATTAAAATATTTTAAATATATATTTTTTTGATGTTCGAAATTAATTATTATTAATTATAATCTTGAGTAACATAGATTTCTAGCTAAAAATATCATTATATATTCAAAATAAAAAAAAAAATCAAAGCTTTTGATAGTGCATGTCATGATCAGCTTTTTCCTGCTCTTCATGGTTATGGTGTCAATCTATCGGTTATAATACTTTTACGTTACTGGTACTCTAATTATCTCCCTAGGCTCAAACCAAGTCAGTTACTATTATTCAAGTGAAAAGAGGGTTAAGACAGGGTGGAGTCTTACATCTGATCTTATTAAAATTATGTATTTCAGGTGTTCTGGCAAAAATATCTGCTACCTGTCTCTCTGGTTTTTCTTATGTTTCTTATATTAGTCATTTATTAGTCATAAATTAGTTTCAAATATTGAAGGTTGTCTTATATGTGCTGAGCTAAGGAAAAAATTTTAATCTTAAGGCATTTGGATTAGCTTGGCTTTCTCGACTGAAGATTTGTATTCCAAAAACTCCCTTTTTTATTGTTGGTGAGCTTCAGCATATACAGAAATGATGTCAAGAAAAGTCGATCCAGTATAACCACTCCCCAGAATGGGAATGGATGTGTCTTTTCCAAACTTGTAAAAATGTATTTTATTGGATTTACTGAAAGCTATGATCAGGCTTAGCAATTTTTAGAAACTTTCTCAGTTGGTTCCACAATTTTCAAAAATAGGGTAAAATTTTTTAAATGTACTTTTCACCTGCCAATAGTGAAAGTCGAAAAGGCAAATGAAATTCAGAAATATTTAAAAAAGATATAAGCCCCTAGCAGACAAACCAGAGTCATTGATTTGATCCCCAATATTAATCAACTTATTAACTTCGATTTCCTAGATATTAAAAATGGCATTTTGCCATTCACGGCCAGTTCGCTTAATGGACATTTGACCATCAAGCTCACATATCTTAGAACTGGGATCAGACAAATTATACTTTCTCATGAGTTGCGTGCTCCTAGTCCTTGGAATTTAATAAGAAACACAAGTTTTTTTTACCGAAAGTAAGTAGCGACGTAAAAACTTAAAACGAAAAGAAATTACTCCGTATATGCAAGGGGCTGTTTTTAGTGTTTTAAAAAGCAGAGTTGAGAGAAAGAGTCAAACTTTAACGTAAAGAGTGGGGCGTTGAGGAGGGAACAGCCCTTTTAATATACGGAGTAATTTTTGTTCGTTTTAAGTTTTTATGTCGCTCCTTACTTCCAGTTAAAAAAAACTTTTTTTTTTAAAATTAATTACTGTAAAGAGCTGATCGAATAAAAGTGATGACAACGTGGTTAGTTCTTTGCAAGGGTTCTGGTAAGAAAAGCTGAAGTGTTTTACATGTGTGTGATATATTTAACCAAACAAATTTTCTTTCTTTTTTTTAACTGATTCCTCTGTAAGAAGGAAACCTTGATAAGTATTAAATGGAACGAACTCCAAAATCGTAAAGTATTATTCTTAGCATATTTAATTTCATAGTTGTTTTTTTTTTCGTTCGTACGACGATTATTATGATTTAAAAAAGGAAATATATTGGTAAAACAGTGGTTGAACACGACTTCCAACAAAGATAAATAGAATTTGTTTCGCTTTTATGTAATATTAGTTTTATTACCTGAATTTGTTTTTTAACCGATTCCTTTGTAAGAAGGAAACCTTGATAAGTATTAAAAGAAACGAATTCCGAAATCATAAAGTATTATTCTTAACATCTTTAATTTCATGTTTTTTTTTGTTTTGTTTTTTTTGTCGTTCAAATGACGATTGTTATGGTTTAAAAAAGGAACTATCCTGGTAAAACTGTGGTTCACTACGAATTCTAACAAAGATAATTAGAATTTGTTTCGCTTCTATGTAAAATTAGTTTTATTGTAATAGTCCCCTCATTGTAATGATGGAGCAATACAAATAGTGGGCCTAGACAGATATAGCAGACACACTTACAATCGATTATATCACCTAGCTTGTAAACCAAACCGTCATGACCCTTAGCAGGTCCAAACATAATAACCTTTGGCCGGACATTGAGCGGAGGTGCGGGAATTACAGTTAGAAACATCCAATCAGGTCTTGCAAAGTTTGGATCGATGCCAAGAAAGTGACATTCCTCATCAGGAATGTGTTTGAATATTTCATAGACACATTCAGCAGTCAAGGCCAATTTCTTTTCCTGGGAGTCTTCATTGATATGTTTCCATTCAGTGGTCAAATCTAGCACCACGTGACGAATTTTTGGCTGATATCGAACACAGCCACCCTGATCAACTTGCTTGGCCTGAAAAATAACATTTAGACACAAAGAATATTAGCTAGCACTTTTGTTTTTAGATAGAACTTTCATAAATTATAATGCACCAAAAATAGTATAGGAATTTTATTGCAGGTGAAGGAGGAATTACATAGAAAACAGAAGTGTCAAACCACAAAGCAAAGGTCGAGGCAAAATACATTTCAAAATCTGTAGGGGGGGGGGGGTATTTTGCTGTTCTTTCAAATGTTTTTCAATGAAAATACCGAAAATGATATTTTTCAATACAAATACCGAAAAAGTGCCATTTGGGGGGGGGGGGGCAATTTCATTGACCTTTTGATTTTTTTTCAGTGAAAATGCCAGAAAATATATTTTCAAAACCAAACAAAAAAAAGTATCTACTGGAGGAGGGGAGAGCAATTAAAGCGTCTAAATGTGGGTATGTAATTTAACATGCAAATTTAGTGAAAATTACGGATAAAATAATTACCGAAGTACGTGATTCCTTTCCCAACAGATGCTGTTGATTCCATAACATAAATCTAAGGCGTATTTTCGCTGTTCAAACAAAATGTTAGTAAACAAAAACCTATAATTTATATCTAAAGGGCTGGTCTTCGAAGACCTAATCTCAACATTACAAACTGAGAGGATTCAGGATAAAATAATTTATCAGAGAGTTTGTCTTCCATTACTGAAACCATTTTGGTAAGAGGTTGATTTTAAGAATAACTAATGTAAAAAAAAAACAATAGTAACTTCATGGCATTAAAATAGTTCTACTACATAGAACAAAGACCCCTAATAATGATTAGTAAAATGGCTATAACGAGAAAAAGGTTGAGATGGCCTGGGCATGTATTGCGGATGAATTATGACAGATTGCCAAAGATTGTCCCTTACGGCCAACCACCTAGGACTAAATGAAAATAAGGTCATCTGAAGTTGGACTGGGGGGTGTCGTAAAGAAGGGTTTGGGTGTTGTAAAGAAGGATGAAGGACTGGGAGGGTGTAAAGAGGGAGGCTTTGAATAGATGGTAAGGAGGAATGCGGTTGGTTGTATTGGCCTCAGGCAACGAGTTTTTAATAATAGTAGTAATTCAAGCACACTGACTAGCAATGATTAATGTTGGTGCCAATATATTTCAATTATTGCCTAGAGGTAATTGAAACACACAAATAATGCAAAACTATAAATGACATGGTGAAATATCTTGAAAATTAGGTGTACAGGAATCCCCCCCCCCTAATGAAACAAAAAAAAAATGATTTAAAAAATTATAGCTTTTAACTTTGCCCATACAAGCAAATTCAATAATAATATTATTGGGATGCATCACAATTCTGAGCCGAAGCCATTTGAAATTTATGAAAGGGATGTAGGCCGAATAACAGTTGATTTGATTTTAATTAAATTTAAGTTGATTTGATTGATTGATTTCTAATGAAAAAAGTAGATTTTCGATAATTGCTAGGATATAGCTCAATTTCTGATAAAAAATTCCATATTTTCACATGTATTTTTTCTTTAAAATTATTAAGTTGGAATTATTAAGAGGAAAATAAGTTGAATCTTTCAGAAGGAGGACCTTTGAATACCCCATTCTAATACAGATAGAAATTTTGAATAAACTATTAAAACAGTTCAGAGTTCAAGCAACTATGCCCACAAGAAAATATTTCCCGAATAGCCCCATGGGCAGGAGTGAGAGATTATGCTGTTTGCTTGTTGCTTATGCAAAGGATTTATCAGAGGCAACGCTCTAGTATTGCCTATAGTAAGGGAAATGAGGCTCCAATGTGTTATCATTTATTGATTTTTTTTTCCCAGAGGCACTTAATATGGAAAAAGTGGTCGCATAGGCTTCGGAGGGGGCTTATTCAATTGAAAACTGAAAGTTATAGTGACCTTTTCAAGAATCAAAAATGATCACTGGACGACTTGCCCACCAACCCCTTTTTTACCCAACTGCATCTGATTAGGAACTTGAGATAAAAATTTTTGTTAAAATAGTTCGAAACTTAAAATAGTCCTAACTAATAGTTTCTTTAAATACTATAAAATAGTCTTAAAATGAAACAAAAACTCTTGGGTCAACTTAGTACCCCAGGGTCTGGGGGCAGAGACTTTAAGTTATACCCTGTGAGCATATATGGAGCTTCTGGAAGGAATGCATGTATAATCTTAATAGGGAGCTTATTTCCCTAGAAATTGAAAGTTCTAGATCACTTTTAAGAGTTAAAAGGGAACATAGGGCAACTAATCTTCCTTCATCCACCCCTGCTTTCACAAACCCATCTGATTAAAATTAAGAGATAGCCATTTCGTTTAAATAATTCAGTCATCAAATAAAAAACTTGGGGATCAACAAAACCCCAAGAGCAGAAGGGCAAGTGTTTTAAGTTTTGACCTGGGGACATATATGGTTCTTATGTAAGGAACAGTCGTATAAACCTCAGAGGTGGTCGTATAAACTCATATGATTGAAAATTGAAAGTTCTAGGTACCTTCATATTAGTCAAAAGTGATCTGAAGGCAGCTACCCCCCCCTCCAGACATTCTCTTTTCCCAAAATGCATCCAATGACAAATTTGAGGTAGCCAGTTGGCTTGATATAGTCCAGAGATAAGATAGCAAAAATTTTGGGGTAAATATACCCCCTGGGCCCAGGGAAGGTTTTTATGACTCATAACTCGGGGGTATATAAGGTTTTTATGAAGGAAGTGGTCATATAAACTTTGGAAGGGACTGAAATTGTTAGAAACTGAAATCTCGAATTTCCTTTTTAAGAGCCAAAAGTGATCCGATGACAACTAGCTTATAAGGTTTCTGTGGAAGGGATCTTATATATTTCAGATGGGACTCATTCCCAACCCTCTTATCCCAAAATTTGTTAAATGAAACTTATCATAATATCTATGTGTCCGATCATTTTGTTCAAAATAGACCAAAGATCATATAACATAATATCCAGGGATAAGACAGCCCTAGAACCAAGGGGGAAAGGGCAAGAGATGTTAATTGTGCCCTCGGGGCGTAATAGGTTTTTATAGAAGGAATGGTCTTATAAACTACAGATGGGGCTCTTGATTGCTTATCAGAATTTCCAGTACCCTTTTTAAAGTTCAAGAGTGATTGAATGGCAACAAGCTCCCCCCTCCCCAAGATCCCTTTACCCGAATGCACCAAATCAGTATTTTGCAATAGCCATTTTGTTCGAAATAGTCCAAAGATCAAATAGCATAAAACCAAGAGCCGACGCAGCCCTCCAGAGCCTGGGGGCGAGTGATGTTAGTAATGCCCCGGGGCATTAGATATAATGTAAGCGTCGGTTTTATAAACGTCAGAGGTGGCTTGTTTGATGGGAACTTGAAAGTTCCAGTTAAATTTTTAATAGTCATCAAACATGGTCTGAGGGAATTTATCTCCTCCCCAAACACACACAACCTCTTTTCTTCATATGCTTGCAATCAAAATTTTTAGAGAATCTTTTTGTTCGAATAGTCCAACGTTCAGATGACGAAAATTTGGAGTCAGTAAAACCCCACCAGAGCCCATTAACCTTCCCCACTAACCTTCAATAGCAATAACCTTCCCACATCATTGAGCGCCATCTGTATTATTTCCAGAGTGTATGTGCCTGAGTTTGCTTGTTTGCTGTTAATGGGATAAAGTTATTGCACTACTTTGAGGTTGTTTTCATATTGATTTGTACCCTTTAATAGACAATTTTACAGTTAAGTTAAATTGAGTGATATTCTCCAATCCCTAGAATAGGTCTTTCTTTTCGGACATCCTCACCAGCGCCATCTTTTTTCTTAAGTTGATCGGGGCGCCATCTATAAAGATAATTTTTCCCATATCATTAAGGTGCTGATTTCTACTGGGAGCAAGCAGAAGAGGGAAGGAACCCCCCGCAAGCGCCGTACTGTACCCGCTGGTATTCAGTTACCCGAAAATTGCGGGGAAAAGGTGAGGGGGTACTTACGCTTCCCTTGTTCCTGGGTGATTTCAGTAGGCGTTCATTCAGCGCTCGACGCGTGAAGGTGTATTGTGTGCGAAAGAAAATAAAACGTTCAAGATTCTGGACTACTTTCAGCTCTCGAGCAGTGAAGTTCGTTGGTATGACACAAGAGACTATTTACGAATATATATACGCGCCTGTCCTGAATTTCGCTCAGACAAGTTTGCGATATGCCGATATTTCCCGTGACGCGGTGGTTGCTACGGGAAGTAAATTTTACGGAAAAGACATTCTGTACGCTGCGCATTGCAAACTGAACGATATTTTGCGGCAACTTGGAGATGAATATGTAATGAAGGACCGCCGAGCTGGTTTGCAGAGTGATGTTTTCATGGGTGATTTATACGATGCTATCAAGAATGCAGAAAACTCAGCCAATTTCACCTATAGATTTACTATCTGGAAAATTGGCGAAGTGCCTAGAATACCGCAAGATGTGCTGACTTCTCTTTCAATTAGAGTTAACGAGTGCACAGAGAAAATAGAGGGACTAATCGATCAGTGTAAGATCTACCTTCCGTCAGGCCCTACTGTCTGGCCCCCGCTACCGAAACCAGAAAGACTTGAGAATCCTGTAGTGATAGCGAATGTGCCGGCGGAAAGCCTTGAATCATGTGCCAAACAGAAGGAATTTATCGAAAAGAACGGTGGAAAAGGACATATTCGCCGGATCACTCAACGAAAAGGTGGGTTAGTTGCCTTTCTCGATACGGCGGATTCAGCTCAAATCCTCGCAGACATGTTGAAAGAAAAGGTCCGTGATGTCAAGGTTTCTTACCGGAAACCAAAGTTTTTAGCGGTGGCAAGATTCGTTCCTCCGGCAACCACAGAGGAAGAAATTATTGCTGCGAACTCCGAAGTTACGGAAGTCCACCGGTTCGGCACCTCTGGCACAGTGAAACTTGTATTTAAAGACTCGTTCGCGCGAGATCAGACAATTAAACGCGGAATATTTGTAGACTACACCCACTTCCGGGTTGAGGCCTATAAAGAGCTCCCCAAGAGATGTTTTAACTGTCAATCTTTCGAGCACCTCTCTAGTGCCTGCAGCAACGCTCCGAAGTGCTCTAAGTGCGCCGGTGCCCACGTCGCATCACGGACGTCCCCATGCACGTCCACCACAGTTAAATGTGCTCTATGCCCAGAAGGCCACAACACCCACCCCTCATACAGCATGAGATGCCCACTAGTTAGAAATGCTATGAAAAAGCCTACTACAACGAAATGACTTCTCTCTCCATCATTTGCCGAAATATCTATGGGCACAATTCAGTCAAACTAGACTACGTTAAAGAACTATGCCGTCAATTTAATGTTGTGTGCTTACAAGAACATTTACTCACCTCCGAAAATTTTGGTCTTTTCGAACAGTTGAATCAAAAAACTGTGTTCATGCATGAAGCAAAAAGGTCCTCAGTCCGCGGTCGACCTAGTGGGGGCACTGCTATCATAACGGACAGTTCGCTTGAATGTCAAAAGCTGGAATCGTGTGAGTTCTTCCTCGCTGTAGATTTTCCTGGCCCCGGGGGTTTTGTTCTGATCACGGTTTATCTACCAACAAACCTAAACACCCTCTCTTCCGAAAAACGGTTCTCGGAAGCTTGTGGCCGCCTCTCGCGCTTACTTATTAGGCTGGGCAATCGAAGAGTGCTAGTCTGCGGTGACTTTCAGTGCGACTTAACGAACCCATCAAATAAGCTCTCCGAAATCTTCTTCTCAGTAATCCCAGCTGGGTATGATCTCTGTGAAAAGACTGACGCATATACGTACATCCATAATTCCGGTTCAACGACAAACATTGACCATGTGCTATGTAACTTCTCTCTAGGTGCTCCAGTCACCGTGGACTCTGAGCACACAGTAAGTGATCACCTTGGCTTGTGCTTTAAGGCTAACTTCTTCCCGTGTAGGCCGAATAAGCCCCAAATTTATGCTACCAAGACTGAGTGGAATAAAATAAACGCCGACCAGTATAAACAGACATGTGATGAGATTCTCGGAAAGATAAAAGTTCCCTTTCAGCTCTTGATGCATGGCTCGAGTGATTTGGTAGCACTAGACATTTATTGTACTGAGATTATACATGCAATGAAAACGGCTGAGCAGGCTTCTGTACCCACTCGCCGTTTTAAACCTGGAATCAGCAAGCCTGGCTGGAGTCGCTCTCCTAAAGTAAGGCAAGCCAAAGCTCGTGCTAAGTTTTGGCTGAGATTATGGCGCGATTGCGAGAGGCCTAGGTCAGGTGTAGTGTTTGAGCAGTTCCGCAACACGAAAAAAACTTATAATAAGTCCGTAAGTGATCTTAAAGCTGCCGAAGCCGAACTTGCTTCCCAAGAAGCAGCAAATAATCCTGTATCTATGTGGAAGTCTTTTAGACAGTCTAAACCAGTGACAAACCCTGCTAGTAACATACCTGAGGAGCAGTGGGTAAAACACTATAGTGAAGTTTTCGGGATCAAACATGCCCAACTAACAACCGAAAGTGATAGCGAGCTCTCACGAGCTTTTGCGTCCCTCTTGAGCCAACGGAACTATTTTACCGTCTCAATAGGCGAAGTGCTCCAGGTTATTAAGCAGCTGAGAAAGGGCAAGGCTCCCGGCACGACGGAATTGTGACTGAACACCTCCGCTGTAGCTCACCTCTGCTCATTGAGCACTTGACGCTGCTATATCAAATGTGCCTTGATTCTGGTGCAGTCCCTAAGTCGTTTGCCCTAGGTATTGTGTCTAACGTCTTGAAGAAGGGAAAAAATCGTAACCTCTGCTCTAGCTATAGGCCTATAACAGTTTCTAGTACATTAAGCAAAGTGTTAGAGAGACTTCTGTTACCTGAGCTGTTACGCAAGTGTAAAATTGACAATCGACAATTCGGGTTCCGTCGCCACCTCGGTTGTGCATTTGCACATCGCCTCCTTACGCGTATAGTATCGAAAGCTCAGAATCAATCACGGACTCTTTTAATTTGTGCAGTAGATGTGTCCGCGGCGTTCGACTCGGTAATTCATTCAAAGTTAATTTTGAACCTGCTGCACCAAGGTGTGAACCCACATGTAGCGGCCGTCCTATGGCACTGGTATTCGAGTAGCCTTATCCGTGTTAAGTTGAGTAGTGAATTCCTGTCGAAACCGATTAAGCTTCACCGGGGACTGCGTCAAGGGTCGGTTTTAAGCCCTGTACTCTTCAATTCACTAACCTCGCCGGTAACAAAAAAGATTAACGGTGGTTTTAACACTGAATGTATGGATGTGAGCCTACTGTGCTACGCCGACGACATATTACTGGTGAGCACATCGCTTTGTAACCTTCAAGCTAATATCGATCTCCTAAGTCGAGGTTATACTAATATTGGTCTGGTTATTAACCTGCTAAACAGAATTTCTTGTATTTGA
Source organism: Artemia franciscana (assembly GCF_032884065.1). NCBI lineage: Eukaryota > Metazoa > Arthropoda > Branchiopoda > Anostraca > Artemiidae > Artemia > Artemia franciscana. The sequence goes on from NW_027062995.1 coordinate 55,534, forward strand.
ACCCCCGCGTGCGCCGTCTGAAGTTGCCCGTCGCGAGGCTACCCGTGTTACCGTTGCAGGGCAAGTAGTACTTCCAAGCCGCAAGTTGAAGTACCTAGGTATCACATATGGAAGCGACCTCAGAAGCTCGCGTGCTCTTTTTGTTGACCAGGTTCTGTCGGGTTTCCGGTCTGGGTATGCTAAACTTGCAGCTCTGAAGTTTAAATTTAATAAGCATATTCTTGCTAGGTTGTATCGTGCCGTCGCTCTTCCCTTTGCTCACTACATCTCACCCGTTTGGCATTGGCTATCGAATTCGGATATGTTGCGAATCCGTTCAGGCTTTTGCAAATATTTAAAGTTTCTGCTTGGTCTGCCACTTTACCTCCGTAACACTGGTCTGCTAGAAAAGTATCATATACCTGATCCTGTTGAGTTCATGCCGAATTTTGAAAAACAAGCTCTCGTGAAACACAGGGCACTATTATTTGATTTCCCAGCGACTTTTTTGCTTGATAGTTGAAGTGTGATTTGTTTGTATTTAGTGATTATTATGTTCGGTTGATTTGTTTTCGTCTTTAATTTCTCTTTTCTTTTGTTTTGCTCCGCTTCTTCATGCTTCTTTTTTATAAGCGGGTTTGTAATAAATTATTATTATTATTATTTCTAAGGTCATAAAGCTCTAATTTTATTATTTTTTCGTCAAAGGCAATTCATATTGAGGAGATAGTCATATCAACATCTGAAGGATTTCATTAAATTGGAAGTAGGAAGTTATAGTGCCCGTTTTAAGAGTCAAGAGTGATGGGAGGTCAACTAGCCCTCTCCTTGTCTTTTTTCCCTAAATGCATCCAGTAAAAATTATAATAATTATTCAGAGATGAGATAAGACAATATTGGGTCAACACAACTCACCAGTACCTAAGAGTAGGAGTTATAAGGTATACCCTTGGGGCATATACGGTTCTTAAGGAAGGGATATTCGTACAAACTTAAGGGGGGGCTAATTTAATTGGAAATTGAAAGTTCTAGTTTACTTTTTAAAACTGGAAGACCAAAGGGCTACTAGTCTCCCAAGCCATTTTTAACCATAAGCCAATCTAATAAAAATTTAAGATAGCCAGTTTGATAAAATTAGTTCAAACATTGAATACAAAATTGTCCGGGTTCAATAAAACCCCCAGAGCTGAGGGACAAGTGATTTATGTTATCCCCTTGGGGTATTAGGGTTTTTATGCTAGGAGTGGTTGTTTAAACTTCAAATGTATCTAATTTT
>NW_027062996.1:0-55000 GCF_032884065.1 Artemia franciscana
GAACTGACAGGGACTGTGTTATAAACATCGCGAACTTGGACAACCATAAAGTTCTCCGGGCGGCTTTTAATTCGTATTTCGAAATAACCCTATATGGCTGATATACTGAGTGACGAGTAAAGTTTGTTTATTTTGTTCGTTGAATATACATAGTAAACCAAAATACGGTCAACTATAAGAAGAAAAAAATACAACTATAAGAAGTTACCGGGTAGCCCTATTCTAAAACTTCCAAGACATCTCGGGCCTTTTATCTCCCTCATTTTTTAATTTTCTTAGCTTTGCAACATCAAGTTTCAGAATCGAATCATTCAGGATTATGATTAAAATTGAACTGGTGTAAAACAGCTATAGGAATAATGGATCTAGCCAAAATTCGTGTTCGTCCAGGTAATTTTCTCTGTGTCTTGGCCATTTATTGAAGCTGCATATACTTGGTGCAGCTTCCAATCGCTGTCAAACTTTACTGTTTAAAATCTTCACAAGTTGTTAAAGTTTATAACGTTTTTTAAACATTTGTTAAATTTTCTTTAGAGTCGTTTGACTTAAACCTTACTTGGTATGTCGATTCACAAGTTATATCGTTTGAGCTTATGTTGTTCTTTTCCAATCTTCTTGATTGTTCGTGATGTTGACAATGTAGGATCTCTTTATAGCTTGAATTGCAGGCAATCTGTTGATGTTCATAGTTCTTGCTGGAGTTTTGCATCATGAGTGGTGGGTGTCTTGTTTCTTCAATTTAATTCTTAAGATTATAATCAGCATTAGTTCGATATTAAAATGTGTGTGTTTTCAGGTAATTTTCTCAGGTCTGCTTGGCTTTGCCGTTTTTGGACTGGTATGGGATTAGGTATAATTATTATAGAATGATAGTTGGTACTTTCTTCTATACGACTGGTATTACTGAGATGTTCTGTCTTCGTTGATTACTGTTGAGTGAAACTTCAGATATTTGATTTTCGGCATTCTTCGGTGGTTGATAAATCTTAGCAATAGATGTTACTCGATCCTTGATTTTGGCCATAATGCGTCGTTGGTCAGTGCCATAGTATGCCAGTTCCTATAAAAAAAAATTCTTGGCAGGATCGCATTCTTAATAAGAAAGTGACTCATAATAATACATAACATTATTATAACAACAATGTATATAGCATTCAGTAATGAGTAATATGTTAAGCATTATCATATTGCTATTGACTACATATCATGGCTGTGAATACAAGAGTACAGTTCTAAAAAAAATAGTGAAATACTTGGTAAATGAAGGAGGTCCTAACTTCACATATAATATTTTCTGCCAAATGTTTTATGTTTCTGATGCATGATTATGTCCAATAGAAACACGACATATTGTGTCGTAGCTTTCAAACAATATACATCAGCAATATTTCTTTACTTTAGGTACAGGATATTAGAAAATACAGGAGACGACCTCTTAATTCCCTTGTATTGCTATATCCTCCCAGCTCTGAGGGCTTAGATATCATTGGGGGTAGTGGGGTTTAATTGTTGCATTTCCTGTGCATCAACTGTGTCGTGTTTGGGCTTTGCTCTTTTCAGTCTCATAGCTTTACATAGTTTGATGTTAGCAGTGCCTTATTGTCAGTGAGATATGAAGTAATATGATAGAAATATATGATATGATAGAAATATAGTAATTATAATATTGTATCAGGAATTTGGTGAAAATTTTCCATATTGGTTTTCCACGTATTTTAATCTTTGGTCTTCATTACGGAAGACTGGTATTTGTAGATCTAATACCTCCTTTATTTGATAATGGCATAGTACCTCTTGTTTTTTTTCGATTTATGGCCAGAAGAAGGTTTTTATTCCTCATTGTTTAAATTTGGGATTGTGAATGACAGATTTATTCCTTGAAAGTTTATTACATTTGGGCTTATAAAGTTTGTGCTTGTTTTGATTAAGGGTGTTTGCACAGTTTTCTCTTTGGTTACAAGTCGGCAACCTTGTTTAGTGGCTCTTGATCCAACGTCTTGTAAGACTTTCTCAGATCAATAATTGGGGTCAACTTTCCAAATATTGTTGTAGCACGATAGAGTTCCGACTATCTTTTTGGGTACAGTAAATAACCATAGATCATTTCGCAGGTCAATAAATGTTTCTCTTTTTGTTCTTCTTATTGAAGCTTCACAAGAGTCAGGAAATCAGGGAAGTCAGGAATATCTTGTTGTTGTGATTCTTTAAGAAAAAGATCTAACATTCCTGATCCTCTGATTTTCAGATTCAGTTGAAAAATATTTTGGTTCAGTTGAAGAACCAGATTCGGGTAAAAATCAGTTACCAGAATAGCCACGTACACATGAAACTTAACAAAACCTTACATAAAGAAGGGGGGAACAGCTTATTTATGAAAAAGAAAAAGTAAAAAAACTCAAGAAATACATACAGTGAATTTGCGGTATGACATCTTCAATTGTCACCACTCCAATTACCTTTTCTCTTCTGAAAAAATGTTGCCTTCTCTTGGCGAAGGCTAACCTTGGTCCATGAGCTAAAAAAAAGGCTTATTTTAAAATAATTATTCTTGCAATAACAATTGGTAAACATATTATAACTAATCTCTATCTTTAAAAAAATAACAGAAACGAAGCACCTGAAAGAAAATTGGCCTGGGAAAGAAGCTTCAGTAGAGACAGATAAGATGAAAAGAGTAGTATGGGGAAAATGGGCCCATGAGGACATAATTTTCATAGCCAGTTTACTTAACAACTAAATCCAGTCATGACCCTTCTTACCAACCAGATTGCCTATACTCCCAAGAGCTCCTTATTTGCATATTTTAGTGGCACGTGATTTGCATATTCCTGACAGCCCCTAGCAACTAGATCCAGTCATGAGCCTCCGTTGCAACTAGTTTTTCCAAATGTTTTCCGAGTAATTGTAAAATTGTAAAACGATTTTTTTGTAGTTACTAGGTTTTGGCAGAGGACAGCCGTACTGTGCAAATTTATTTTTAGAAGAAACACCTCATGGCGGAGAGAATGTAATTTGGAAGCAATTGGGTTATGTGAAGGCTATTGGAGCGATTGGAGGCTTTTTTAGCCATGTTAGTTAAACAAGCTGACATAAGTTATTCCAGTCATCCGTTTATTAAAATAATACCTTCGTTGGTGTTTTCTATTTTGGTGTTAGTGGATGTCTGCTTTTTATGGTGCTCCTTTGAAGAACCCATACCACTGGTGAGTAATAAAATTGATCTTTTTCTTGGGGGCCGAGTAATTGTAAAATTGTAAAACGTTTTTTTTGTAGTTACTAGCTTTTGGCAGAGGACAGCTGTACTGTGCAAATTTATTTTTAGAAGAAACACCTCATGGCGGAGAGAATGTAAATTGGAAGCAATTTGGTTATGTGAAGGCTATTGGAGCGATTGGAGGCTTTTTAGCCAGGTTAGTTAAACAAGCCGACATAAGTTACTCCAGTCATCCGTTTATTAAAATAATACTTTCATTGGTGTTTTCTATTTTGGTGTTAGTTGATCTCTGCTTTTTATGGTGCTCCTTTGAAGAGTGCATACCACTGGTGAGTAATAAAATTGATCTTTTTCTTGGGGGCCGAGGAATTGTAAAATTTCGGTTTGCTTGGATTTCTTACGGATTTATAATTGCTTTGGCATTATAGTGGCTTCCAGGATTAAGTTTATTATTTGGTTCTTATTGCAGTGAAAAATTAAATTTAACTGTTTTATGGTGGCTGAAGAATTAATATATTCAATTTCTATGTTTTTTTTTTAACTTTTAATTAAGCGTTCTATAATTTCCATTGAGCTTTACTCGTAAAACCAATTGAAAATTTTATTAATAATGTTTCAAATTATTTCAAAGTCTGGGTGCTTTACATTTTGATATTAGAGACTGATTATGTGGATACTTAGCATATTAATACTTTCTACTTCTATTGCAAAGATTACTGCTTATTTTAAAAACTTTTTTTTTAGTAGATAGAAAAAAAGAAAAACTATTTTCTTTGAAAGTTAAAGGGCTTTATTTAACTAAAAAAGAATTATAAACCTCACTAAAGGAATTAAACTAAAAAACTATTAGAAACTAACTTGAATGCAGAAATCCAACATCAGTCGATATGAAATTGTAACTCAAACACACCATCTAATAAACTTCAATTAAATTTGCTGCCCTTGAATTTATTAACCAAAAATTACTATACAAAAATTTGTACAAAGGAGAAGCAACTCGTCACGTCATCATGGTATTGTATGGGGAGTGTTGAAAGTTCAGCTTAGACAGTAATTGAAGGTCTTGAGTCGGCAGTTTTCTCCCTGCTTTGCTGGTGGACTGCAAAAGGGCCAGAAGCTTCGCTTCCTTGAGTGCTGGTTCTTGCGGCTCCTCTCCTTGCCCTCTATAGAGGAAGGAGAAAATAGCAAACGATGTGTAATCCTTTGCTCTAAGTGGAATTTAAACTTTCTTAATCTTAGTAAGGCAGAAAGTTTATTAGTAAGGCAGAATTGTCATTTTTATTTTTTCTAGTCACTTCCCTCTCAATGACGTAACATGTACATGCATCTTTTAGAAAACATTCCCTGTGATTTAACGGACATCTGCGCCTTTAAGAAGTTTAAAAAAGTGTTAGGTGGATAGGGATGTTGTCGGAGGTATTATACTGTCGCTACTTTTTGAAATAGGGGGAAAATCCTATAATTCAAGGAATATTAACAAAACTCAAACCATCAGATTCAGGGTACCCGAGAACTCTGCTTTAGAAGTTTCGTTTTTTTTTCAAGGCTGATGGTGTTCACGAAGATCGGGAGCAGACGGATTCCATCAACCAGGATGAGAACAGTTGCTCAGATGGAATATTCAGAACTATTAAAGAAATCTGGGTGGGGAGCAAAAGTTTCTACTTGATTATGCTATCCAGGATGTTAGCTGTGTTTGGCAGAGAGCTGGTGTCATATCAATTTTTAGGGTAAGAATTTTTGTTCTCAACTTCTCACCTTCAGTTAGGTAAGGGTAAGGTAGCAAAAAGAGATTACTTTGCTGAAGGAAACATGTTACTAAAATAATGCTCACTTTATATGATGCCAAAATATCGTTGTCAACTGGTTTTCTCTGGGCTTCCACTTTCATTTACTTTTATCAATTTCTATTTTTAATCATTTTAGTTTCCCTTGTCTCTGTATTTACAAGCCTTCTATTTTGAAGTATTCGTGATGAAAAACCCATCTACATTTTCATCAACACGTGGTCAGCTCTGTGATAATTGTGTCTCCCCCACCGTAGGAAATTTTTGTCTCCATAAAATTACCTACCAGACACCACTCACGCCACTGGACAAAAGATTAAACATACCCCCTTCCCTACTTTTTCTTCTTTTGGTAGTACTTGTTAATGTCAGTTTAATATTAGAAACTGCAATCATGTTTAATTTTGGTCGTCTTCTCACGTAGGAACTTATAAGGATCGCTAAGGATGCTGGGAATAGATATTAAGACAGAACCTGTCACAAATAGACCTATAAGATCAGCAGCGAAAAAAGTTAGGCTGGCATTAAAAACGTGTTTTTAAATCATTTTCTTTCATTTCAATGAACTGCCTCGTTTCATAACAATTTATTTATCAGTCCTGGTTTAACTTCGCTGAGGTAAGGATGCTGGGACTATTTTGAAAAAATGTTCATTTTAGTTTTATTGATTTTATCCTCTTGTAAGTTGTTTTTCCTAGCCTAGCCAAAAAACCTTTTCTTCAAACCTTTGCTTCAAAACCAAAAATTAAACTAAAACCTAACCACTAAAACAAAAACTAAAAAAAACTAAAACATTAATATTTGTATACATAGACACAAAGTGAAAGCTACTGAGATTTTCTGAGATATTTACATTTTCAACTATCTCACCGATTTATTCCGCCATAAATCGTTTCTCCTCGCTTGATTTTACCGGGTTATTCGGAAAATTCAGGATCCTCATTGCGCTAGATATCACTAGCTAAGCTTAGTTTTTGCGTAAAAAAAAGTAGTAGTGATGTTTATGGCTTGTTGTGTAGTACTTTCCTGACAATTATGGTTCTATTGTTTAATCACTATCGCGACTTTTATTCTATCGTTAGACTCTTGTGACCGCAGATGTTCTGAACCACTCATCAGCTGACTCCACCAAATTTCTGACTCTACAGGATTTTTGTATATATGCTGGGCCAGAGCTGAATCAAAGTTGTCATTTTTATTTTTCAATCTCAGGGACTTATCTATTGAAGTTTTGTGTTCTTGCAGTCGTTCCCCTAGTTGTTGATTGGCCCTTCCAATGTAAAATTTTCCACATGAACAGGGGACTCTGTAGACACCACCCTAGTATGGGGTCCGTTTTATCCTCTCCCGAGTTGAAAGAATGTTCAACTTTTTCTTCAGTTTTAAAAGAAACAGAGAGATTATGTCTTTTTAAAAATTTTTCAAGTTTGTCGCTGAGTTTTGAGACGTATGGTAATTTAGTGAAAGTTTTTTCTCAATTGCCAGTGTACCTGAATCATGGGGTCGGGCTTCCTGTTTTCCTGTTTTGTCTTTTTTAATCGTCTATCTATTATATTTTCAATGAGGTTGATTGGGTAGCCATTGCAGAATAGAATATCTTTAACATAGTCTAACTCGGATTTTACTTGATTACGTGAACATATTTTTAAAACCCTGTCGACTAAAGAAATTACTACCCCTCTTTTTACACAAGGAGGGTGACCTAGCAACTAGGTTTCCCATGGAGCCATATTGCCTCTATTCCAGAGGGGAAATAATCTGCATATTCATATCAGCACCAAGATTTGCCTACTCCGCTTATACTATTTAAGACAGCGGACCCAAAGAACTTGATTTAAACATTCGGTTTTATTTTATTTCGAATGGACTCTTAGAGGGAAATTATGGTCATCCATATCCCACCTCAAGGAGCCCCAAAGGCCCCCCTCAACTTTTGGTCCCACAAAAGTTTTCAACCTTTTGTGGGACCTCGAAATTTTCAACTTAATTTTATGTCTTAAAATGAAATTAAATATACTTAAAACAAAATAAATTCAATATTAATATTTTCGAAAAATTAATTGAAGATCAAATACATATATAAATCATGATTTTTCTATTAGAAAAATATTTTTTTGTAGTGACACATTTTCTTTCTTTGTTTACGTAGGTTTTTTAACTTTATTTTCTTATATCTTAAAATGCCATTAAATATACTTATACTAAAAGAAATTTTCTTCTGATGTTTTAGAAATACGAATTGAAGATGATATATTCATGTTAGAAAATTAATGTTTGTAGTGACCTTTTTTTCCCTTTTTTTTCTGTATGTCAACACCGGTTTAATCAGGTTTCAAATATTACGAAAGAAAACAAACAATAATTTCAAACTTATGTTGTCACTTCAAACAAATATTTTGAACTAAACTACCTTCTGAAAACTAAGAACACAATGACGAGGCAAGGAATGAAACATTAGACTTTCTTGAAATTGACAAAGAGAGCTTTGACTAGTCCAAACATGTAATATAGCAGATTATAATTTCAAAGCTATTTTAGAATTATAAAAAATCTACCATAGTAATTGCAGAAAGGCAAAGAAAATATTCAAAACTATACTATTGAAACAAGGCATATTATAAATTCTTAGAAATCTACCACAGAAACTACTGAATAGCCAACTTAGCATAACAACACCTAAGATTTTTTATTTGGACAGTTTCTAAAAATTCAATGAAAGCACGGACAAGTCAAAGTATGGAAAAAAGAAAACCGAAATTTTAAACAAAGTCTTCATCAGAATTTACCAAAAATTCAAAGCACCAAACATGTTAAACAAAAAATACAAACTAATCCACTTTCGGAATTCTAAAAAACATACCACAGAAAGGATCTAACCCCCAAAGTGGATATACCAGAGCGTATTTTTGAAATAAATTCACTTTCAGCATGTTAAAAACTCTAGGAATTGCAAACTAAATATCCAAGATCATGAGATTCAAACAACAAACCCATGGAACGTAAAAAATCTGTAAAAAAAACACTAAAAAATAGCAAACTAAATGTCCCCGTTATAAGGTTCAAGCTACACATCTACAAAATACTATAAAGCCCAGTACAGGTAACTTGAACCAGGAGACAACACTTCCACGATCACCCATTAATCTATTGAAATGTAACCGTTCATTGTCTGAAAACTTCAATTTTACGTTTACCAGTGTCTAGTTAATGTAGTAATTTTGGGTAATATGGATTAGTTCTCTTGAATATCCAACAAACCTACAAGGAATAATGTCTCCTACTTTGATTATTTTACAAAAATATTGTATGTGGAAATTTGTAGTCAATTCGGTGGTACTCCATGAATAATATTTGTGATGATATCTGTCAATAGTAAGGGAAATGAGATTTTACTGTCAGAAGATGAGAGTGAAATGTCTAAAACTTACACTAGTACAATTTTTACGATCACCTTACAAAGCTTATTAGTTTGACCAATGAAACTTCATTCAACATATATTATAATAAGCGAAAGAAAGAAGTGCATAGCCTACCACCTAGGAAATGGTTTTATAAATGCAATTCAGCAACGTCAAAGACGTACTCTCTTTTGTACTTTGGTCTTTCCACTATATTCAATTTCTTATTTTGTATCACAACTTTGATTTAGCTACGCTAGTAGGTTTTTACAAACAGAGAAATCTTTTCAAGGATATATAAGACTGAAAAGTTTAAAAGAAACTTGAAAAGTCAAAAACACAGAGAAGCTATTTAAACCCAGGAAATGATTTTTTAAATGTAATTCTGCAGTGTCAAACAGTTACTCTTTTTTTACTTTTGTATTTCCACTACGTTCAATTTCCTTTTTTGTCTCACGTCTTTGATTCAGCTAGGGTAGTTGGTTTTTACAAACTGAAAAAGCCTTCCAAGGAAATATAAGACTGAAAAGTTTAACAGAAACTTGAAAAGTCAAAAACACAAAAACAGTCAACTAAAAATCACACATCTAAAACAAAATTAAACTATGAAAAGGCATGCATCTTAGCACAGAAAAACAAAATAACAAAAGGAACACCCTAAATCCTAAGCTCCAAACAAAAATACCTGGTATTTTTCCAAGTGAGTTGAGGATTGAGGGGATTTTTCCAAGTCAATTGAAAATGGCCAATTGAAAAATGAGTCATATAGTGTCCACCACTAGACTTCTAAGATGAGGATTTGTCATGACCTCAGGCATATAAGCAGCTGCAACTCTAATAGTGTTGAGCATCATATTAGCAGATACTCTAGTCCCATTCAAAGCCAAGAAGAAATTCTCAATGTTAGTAGAATTCAAGGGCTTAATTTGATGGCAAGCAACTAGATCTATCAACCACCCTCTAGCATATTGTGAGGCGGTGATGAATTTCTTAAACCAAATCCCTTGATTTGTGTCTGGGATCTGATCAATTGCACTGGAGTCATAGACCTCCTTATTTGAGGGATCGGCGAGGGAGGGTCCTGTAAACTTGGCACAGGTGAGGTCATTAGCCTGTACCTTCATACCACTTAGTCCTAAGCCAAACACTGCATAAAGCAAGGCTGCACTACCCACTCCCTTAGTGTCTAACTCGATCCCAGCATCCTCAGTCATCTGGGTTATATCATGGCCAATTCAGAAGTCAAATTCCTGACCCACTCCCATCTTCTATGGTCGTCAAAGTATTCCATCATACGGACTTCTATACCTTCTCCCGTTGGCCGACCTGGCACAGTAGGATCAATCCTTTTCTCTCTCTTAGTTAAACTCATATTTGTTTCCTTCCTTACATAAAGGCAAGATATGCTAGAGAGCACTGATCTTTTTCCGTGGATGCTTGAATTAAATAGGCCTATCTGAGTTTCGACAAGATTTTTGAAGACAAAATTTTCCGCTAGGGGAAAAACTGGGTTCTGGAGCGTAGTTGCCCCCTGCAATATAACAAACTATGCCACTGCACGAGAGATGAGTAAAGGGTGTCCAGAATCGAAACCATCCTTCCTTGTGTATTCGCCTTAAAACTTGGAGCTGTAGTTTGGCTTCTCATCACCTAGTCAATAGCCTTTGATCTAAGCAAGCTTAAGTAATAATTGCAGCTCTAACGAATTCTTTACATTGATTTATTCCAATTCCTATGATAATTGACTACTGAATTTGTACAATGGACAGTGTAATAACTTGCTAATTTTTTTGATGTTGTGAATTTTGGTGAGAAAATTCATGAAGAAATATATAGCTGTTACATAAATAGAAGGAGCCTTGAAATTAATGGGATCTAAAATACTGCGATAATATTTGAAATTAATGAGATAATGATGTTTAAGTTTATAAAATAAATGACATTAATTAAATTAATAAGAGAAATCCAACGTTTGAATATTAAAATATTAGAGGTCTGATCTACAAAAAGAAATTTGTATTTGTATTTAAAATTCAAACTAAAACTACACAAATCCTTGTTTAACTTGTTTAATTGCCGTCATTTTTATCCCCATCTATTTCATCATCGTCAATTTCAGATATGACGTCACTGTCAATGTCTGCATCACTGTAATAAACAGAGTTATCGGCATTTAGTTTTCTGCCTTTTATTCGTATCGCTCATCCATGCTCTATGATTTATGACGAGATAACTCAATCAATTCTCAATAGTTTGGCCTAACAAGCTATAAATTTTATAATGGACACGATTGGCTGTTTCTTTTGGTATCGAATCTCCTTAACTGATCTACAATAATTTTTGCAATAAAAGTATTAGAAAGATTTTTCTCGATTACAAAATTTTGGACACTGGAAAGTATTTCGAAGGATTTTTTTTCAACCATAATCTTCCAAATGTCAATCCTTTTTTTTAAGAACAACTTTTAATATCAACATTTGAAGTAAATATATTGCATTATTTTTAATAGACAAGTTTTTTGTGGTATTTGCAAGGATATCTGACATATAACTTGTACTCCACAAGTAGTACACTTGGTACTCACCAGTGGTATGCGTTCTTACTCACCGGTGGTATGTGTTCTTCAAAGGAGCACCATAAAAAAGGGATCCAATAAAACCGAAACAAAGAATAGCAATGAAGGTAATATTTTAACGAATGAATGACTGGAGTAACTTGAGTCGGCTTGTTTCACTTTCATGGGCTACAAAGCCTCCAATTGCTCCAATAGCCTTCATATAGCCAAATTGCTTCCAAATTAAATTATCTCCGCCATGAGGTGTTTAATAATGAGTCTTTAATAATAGGATTATTTCTGATATACTACTAATAAAGTAAAACCAAAGAACGTGGAAAAGCTAAGGGAAATATAAACCTTTGCCTCTTCAAAAGAAATTAGGAAATAAAGGAATTGGAATTTAAAAATCTCTTCTTTATTAGTCCAATACTTTCTTTAAATCATAATAATGAAGACGCTTAATAACGAAGGATTCACTAAAAAAAAAAATAAAAAACACCAATGAAGGAATCATTCTAACAAACGGATTACTGGAGTAACTTATGTCGCCTTTGTTGACCAACATGGCTAAAAAAAAAAGCCTCCAATCGCTCCGAACGCCTTCATAAAACCAAATTTCTTCCAGTTTACATTCTCTCCGTCTTTAAAAATAAATTTGCACATTAAATAATAGGATTATATTCTGATATACTACTAATAAAGTAAAACAAAAGAACGTAGAAAAGCTAAGGAAATATAAGCTTTGCCTCTTCAAAGAAATTAGGAAATAAAGGAATTGGAATAAAAAATCTCTTCTTTATAAGTCCAATACTTTCTTTAAATCGTAATAATGAAGAGGCTTAATAACGAAGGATTCACTAAAAAAAAAAAATAAAAAAAAGAACACCAATGAAGGAATTATTCTAACAAACGGATTACTGGAGTAACTTATGTCGCCTTCGTTGACCAACATGGCTAACAAGCCTCCAATCACTCCAAACGCCTTCATAAAACCAATTCCTTCCAGTTTACATTCTCTCCGTCTTTAAAAATAAATTTGCACAGTAAATAATAGGATTATTTCTAATATACTACTAATAAAGTAAAACCAGAGAACGTAAGAAAGCTAAGGAAATATAAACCTTTGCCTCTTCAAAAGAAATTAGGAAATAAAGGAATTGGAATTTTAAAAAATCTCTTCTTTACCAGTCCAATACTTTCTTTAAATCGTAATAATGAAGAGGCTTAATAACGAAGGATTCACTAAAAAAAAAAAATAAAAACACCAATGAAGGAATTATTCTAACAAACGGATTACTGGAGCAACTTATGTCGCCTTCGTTGACCAACATGGCTAAAAAGCCTCCAATCGCTCCAAACGCCTTCATAAAACCAAATTTCTTCCAGTTTACATTCTCTCCGTCTTTAAAAATATATTTACACAGTACATAATAGGATTATTTCTGATATACTACTAATAAAGTAAAATCAAAGAACGTAGAAAGCTAAGGAAATATAAAACTTTGCCTCTTCAAAAGAAATTAGGAAATAAAGGAATTGGAATTTAAAAAATGGGGACTTTGAATTTTTATTTTTATTTTTTCAGAATTAACCGGCCCCAACTCCCCCCCCCCCCCGATGGTCAAATTAGGAAAACGGCTGTTTCTAATTTAATCTGATCCGGTGTCTGATACGTCTGCGGAATTTCACCGTCCTAGCTTACCTTGAAGTGCCTAAAGTAGCAAAACCAGGACAGAAAGACAGACCAACAGAATTTGCGATCGCTATATGTCACTTGCTTAATACCAAGTGCCATAAAAATAAAAAAAGCTAGGTTCATAAGGCAAGATTTTCGAGAATTTTAATGTCCAAAAATTTTTCAATTAAAAAATCACATAAACATTATCCTTACGATATCCATAAAAATTCTTCTAAATACTCCTAAAACAGAAGAAACGATTGCTGTCATAGCGGCATTGCCGAGGGGGAATTAAAAATGATCGCCGATGGGGGAAAAATTGGGAATTAAAAAATGGGGACTCTGAAATGGGACTCTTAGAGGGAACTTATGGTCATCCACGTCCCACCTCAAAGAGCCCCAAAGGCTCCCCCTCAACTTTTGGTCCCACAAAAGTTTTCAATTTTTTGTGGGACCTCGAAATTTTCAACTTAATTTTATGTCTTAAAATGAAATTAAATATACTTAAAGCAAAAAAGATTTAATATTAATATTTTTGAAAAATGAATTGAAGATCAAATACATATATAAATCATGATTTTTTCTATTAGAAGAATATTTTTTTGTAGTAACACATTTTCTTTCTTTGTTTACGTAGTTTTTTTAACTTTATTTTCTTATATCTTAAAATGCCATTAAATATACTTATAACAAAAGAAATTTTCTTCTGATGTTTTAGAAATACGAAATGAAGATGATATACTCATGTTAGAAAATTAATGTTTGTAGTGACCTTTTTTCCATTTTTTCTGTATGTCAACACCGGTTGAATCAGGTTTCAAAGATCACGAAAGAAAACAAACAATAATTTCAAACGTATGTTGTCACTTCAAACAAATATTTTGAACTAAACGATGTGGCTACCTCTCCTAGCACGTTTAACACCCAACTTTAAGATCCTTTTTATGGACATGAGATCATTATTTTAAAGGAACAATGTGAATGGAGCATCGGGTCAAAATTAAGATTATGACCCGGGTACAAGGAATAGAACCGCAACTGGTCATCTTTAGGTAATGTTTAGTATTAGCCAATTATTATCATGAAAAGAGAAATCACCAATGCAACAGCACAAACATAAAAAAAGACAGAAGGAGAAAAGGAAGACTGTATATATATATATATATATATAGATAGATAGATAGATATCTTAATCCAATATCATTTAATCTATCATGCAGTGAAATATTATGTATTTAAGATTAATAGCCTATATTGTGCCTAAAACCGAGAGTAAAAGAAAATAAAAATCAATCTAAATTGCAGAAAATAAGATAAAATGGAATCATCTTAAACGGTGCATTTAATTTCTGGGTAAAACAATATTTATATTTTGAAAGCATAAAAAAAGGTCTCAAATGGCATGTTAATCTAATTTATAGCTCAACATTGAAAATATATCCGGAAATAAAAATTTTTGAACACTCAGAATAGTTAAAATAATCAAAAAACAGTTAAGTGATTAAAAATATTTATCAAACTTACATTGCGAATGTCCTTGTGTCGCCCTCCTCATGAAAACTACGTTGAATCGTACGATTATAAAACAGCCGAAAATGAATGAGGCTCTCCAACTAATTTCCTTTTTGGCCGCCAAGGTTAAAAGGGTCACAAAAATCTCATGCCGCTCACTCTTTTTGTACACGTAAAACAGGATATTTATGAATAGGTGAGATCCGTCTCTGATCACATTGAGTATGGTTTGTATCAAAGAGAACCAAAGTTCTAAACAACATAAGTACAATCCAAAAAAGATTTTCCACATTAACACCACTAGATTGGTAAATATTGCCATTTTTACACAATTTTAGTCTGCAAAATGTTAAAGTACCTATTGTATGTGTTACTTTTCTTCGACAAGATTTGGAAAGTCATAGACTTCGATTCCGCAGTTCTTCGCAGTTTCTTCGCAGTTTCAGGAGCATTTCATAGTTCAATGTTAGCAGTACTCTTATTGTTAGTGAAATGAGAAATACCAAAAATATAGTAATTTTTAAAGTTTACCAGTGTTACGGGTGGGGGTGACTAAAATAAGTGAGGAATTAGGACTAAGGGACACGGTTAATAATACCAATGTTCTTAGTGACAGAATCATCTTAGTAATGTCCGGGTCTCCTAAGTCGTGTAGATTCCCTTGAGAGTGTACTTAAAGATCACGGGAATTGTGCCTGGTGCCTGGAATCATTAACAAGGACAATTAATAAACGATAGTTTATTTCAATACTTACATACAAATTGTCATATAAGGTACATCAAACTTCAACTTAAGCTAAGTTTTGGTTGTCTTACATGTTGAATATACTGCATCAATGTTGAAACTCAACTAACTCAAAACTAAACTTCTCCCTTTTAGTATCTGCCCATATCCTGTGTTTTTGCGTCGTTTGTCCTTTACAAAAAAAGATATTATGCCTATTGAGGTCACTAAAGTTGGTTAAGTTAAACTCGCTATTTTATTATACTTGTTTGCAAGTGTAAGAAGACACATTTTTTCCTTTCACTGTTGCAAAAACAACAAATAAATTGAAACAAATTTGGAAGCTTGAATTTATAGTGAAATAGAATAAGAAATTTATTTTGAATTTTACAGGGAAATAAAATAAGACATTTTATTTTGAATTTTATTCAGGGAATAAAATAAGGAATTTTGTTTGAATTTTATAGGGGGAAGTGCAGGCCTATATGTCATATCCCCTTTCTCGTTGGAGAATGATGTCCTCATCATTCAGACTAATCCCCTTTAAATTTATATTTCCTTAAAAATTTTTATTGTTTATTAAAGCTTATTTTTATAATTCCCTCACCGCGAAAAGGCTATTGATCTATATCTAGAGTATTAAATTGCATATTTGTTATTATTTTTGTCCTTACCCCTAGAATTATGGTGTTTTAAAGTTATACTCCTACACCTCACATTAATATAAAGCACGAACAAAAATATAGGTTTACACTGTGAATACCTAGTTTCAATTTTTTTGGAATCCTAATTAATTTTACTTTATTCAACTGTGATTTCCAATTGATCCGAGGTATTCGATAACATTAAAGTATTACAAATAGATTTAAATTCTATCATAATAAAATAACTTTCACTACTGGCACATTATGTCATAATTTTTTACCAAGTTTATCTTATAAATCACTATTGGTGCTTTTTTTCTTATTATTCATTATTGAGTTTTTCTTGTCTTCTTTCATACCTATGCCATAATTTTTCGTGTCTCTGCCCATTTCTCTATATTATTTGGTTTATTATTGTTCATTAAAACTAATATAAGTTTTTCACCTCATAATACTTTAAGTGTTTAAATAGTAGTAGTAGTAAGACGGAACTAGACCCTTAAGGTCCACATCGGTGTGCTGATATCCGTTTCATGGCCTTTCAGCCAAGAAGTGCAATAGGGGTTTTGGGGCCAACCATCCTGTACTTTCACACACCCTTCCTGCTTACCTTCCCCAGGTTTCTCCATGTACTAATTTATAGCTGGGTTGACTTTGGCTGAGCTTACAGAGTCACGCCACTGACCCCCGTCCCAAACTAAATAACTGGTCACAACTGGGATTAAACCCGTGCCCCTTGGACACAGAATTCCCACGCCAGCGCGCCAAACACTCAGCCAGAACGGCTCTTAAGTCTCATATGTAACAAGTTCATTTTTCAAGCCTAGCATTATATCAATAGACAACATCTCAGAAAATAAATATTTGCAAGATTTGCTAAATACTCTCAAAACAATAAAGCGTTCTACTGTTTCTGCTCCTGCTTGAATGTGTTTCCAGATCTTACTCAGCAATCGGCATTTGGTCACTTTTATGCAATTCTCCAAAAGTGTGTGTACAGCACCAGCCCAATGGAACTGACAGGGGTTGTGTTATATACATCACGATGCTGGACAACCATAAAGTTCTCCGGGCGGCTTTTGATTCGTATTTAGAAATAATCCTATTTGGCACAAATTTTATAAAAATATACTGAGTGACGACTAAAGTTTGTTTATTTTGTTAGCTGAATATACATAGTAAACCAAAAATACGGTCAACTATAAGAAGCAAAAAATAAATTATAGTAATATCTAGTATAAAAAATAACCAAGTTACCGGATAGCCCTATTCTAAAACTTTCATGACATCTCGGGCCTTTCATCTTCCTTATTTTTTAATTTTCTTAGCTTTGCAACATCAAGGTTCAGAATCCCATCATTCAGGATTGTGATTAAAATTGAACTGGTGTAAAACAGCAATAGGAATAATGGATCATTGGATCAGCATTGGTTCGATATTAATTTATGTATATTTTCAGTGAATTTTCTCAAGTCTGCTTGGCTTTGCCGTTTTTGGACTGGTATGGGATTAGGTATAATTATAGAATGATAGTTGGTACTTTCTTCTATACGACTGGTATTACTTAGATGTTCTGTCTTCGTTGATTACTGTTGGTTGAAACATCAGATGTTTGAATTTCGGCATTCTTCGGTGGTTGATAAATCATAGCAATAGATGTTACTCGATTCTTGATTTTGACCATCATGCGTCGTTGGTCAGTGCCATAGTATGCCAGTTCCCATAAAAAAATTTCTTGTCAGGATCACATTCTTAATAAGAAATTTACTCATAATAACACATAACATTATTATAATAACAATGTATATAGCATTCAGTAATGAGTAATTTATTAACCATTATCATATTGCTATTAATTACATATCATGGCTGTGAATACAAGAGCACAGTTCTAAAAAAAATATTGAAATACTTGGCAAATGTTGGAAGTCTTAATTTCACATATAATATTTACTGCCAAATGTTTTATGTTTCTGATGCATGATTATGTCCAATAGAAACACAACATATTGTGTCGTAGCTTTCAAACAATATACATCAGCAATATTTCTTTACTTTAGGTAAAGGATATTAGAAAATCAAGGAGACGACCTCTTAATTCCCTTGCATTGCTATATCCTACCAGCTCTGAGGGCTTAGATATCATTGGCTGCAGTGGGGTTTAATTGTTGCATTTCCTGTGCATCAACTGTGTCGTGTTTGGGCTTTGCTCTTTTCAGTCTCATAGTTTCACATAGTTTGATGTTAGCAGTGCCTTATTGTCAGTGAGATATGAAATACTAGAAATTTAGTAATTATAATATTGTATCAGGAATTTGATGAAAATAGTCCATATTGATTTTCCACTTATTTTAATCTTTGGTCTTCATTAGGGAAGAATGGTATTTGTAGATCTAATACCTCCTATATTTTTGATAATGGCATTGTACCTTTTGATTTTTTCGATTTATGGCCAGAAGAAGGTTTTTATTCCTCATTGTTTATTTTTGGGATTATGAATGACAGATTTATTCCTTGAAAGTTTATTACATTCGGGCTTATAATGTTTGTGCTTATTTTGATTAAGGGTGTTTGCACAATTGTCTCTTTGGTTACAAGTCCCGCAACCTTGTTTAGTGGTTCTTGTTCCAAAGTCCTGTAAGACTTTCTCAGATCAATAATTGGGGTCAATTTTCAAAATATTGTTGTAGCTGGATAGAGTTCCGACTGTCTTTTTGGGTACAGTAAATAACCATAGATCATTTCGCAAGTCAATAAATGTTTCTCTTTTTATTCTTCCTATTAAAGCTTCATAAGAGTCAGGAATATCTTGTTGTTGTGATTCTTTAAGAAAAAGATCTAACATTCCTGATCCTCTGATTTTCAGATTCAGTTGAAAAAGATTGGAAAATATTCTGGTTCAGTTGAAGAACCAGATTCGGGTAAAAATCAGTTACCAGAATAGAAATGTACACATAAAACTTAACAAAATCTTGCATAAAGAAAGGGGAAAGCTGATTTATGAAAAAGAAAAAAAAAAGAAATACATACAGTGAATTTGCGGTATGACATCTTCAATTGTCACCACTCCAATCACCTTTTCTCATCTGAAAAAATGTTGCCTTCTCTTGGAGAAGGCTAACCTTGCTCCATGAGCTGAAAAAAGGCTTATATTAAAATAAGTATTCTTGCAATAACAATTGGTAAACTTATTATAACTAATCTCCATCTTCAAAAATATAACAGAAACGAAGCGCCTGAAAGAAAATTGGCCTGGAAAAGAAGCTTCAGTAGAGACAGATAAGGTGAAAAGAGTAGTATGGGGAAAATGGGCCCATGAAGACAGAATTTTCATAGCCAGTTTACTTAACAATTAAATCCAGTCATGACCATTCTTAGCAACCAGATTGCCTATACTCCCAAGAGCTCCTCATTTGAATATTTTACTGGCACGTGATTTGCATATTCCTGACATCCCCTAGCAACTAGATCTAGTCATGAGCCTCCCTAGCAACTAGATACGTTTTGAGACCATACTGGCTATGCATGACGTATGAAAACAAAGAAAGGGAATAAAAGATGAAAAGAGAAAAAACAAATAGGCAAAAAAACCAGGATTTTATCAGCCAGTAGCTAAATATGAAAGACAAGCAAATATTTTGACAAGGACCTCCGCCAAGTCGTCCTCAGTGCTTCAAAAGAAAAAACAAAGAAAGAAAAAAACAACAGCAAAATCTAAACTTTATAAGTGAACTACACGAGAGGAAGACAGATACTGACTCAACCAACAAAAAACCAAGTTTAAATCAATGAAAGAAAAGTTACCAATTAGATTGAATAAGTATCCTTTGCCTTGCAACAGATTTCGCCTGTCTATAATGTCGGTTTTCATTAGTTATGCGGACAGGTTGTCTTAAATTAGACTGAGTGGAAGTATTCATAGAGTCTTTTAACATTAAATTATTATAAATTTGGCTTAAGGAAATATTTCCCGTGTCTCTATTTATAGCCAAATTTCTATTTATATGTTTTCTTTTTATCTCGATAGCCTCTTTGAAAGATTGCGGTAGACCATTTACAGTACATATTAAAGTTGCCTCTTCAAAAAGAACTAAATGGGCAGGATTTTCGCATATATGCTGGGCCAAAGCTGAATCAAAGTTGTCATTTTTATTTTCCAATCTCAGGGACTTATCTATTGAAGTTTTGTGTTCTTGCAATCGTTCCCCTAGTTGTTGATTGGTCCTTCCAATGTAAAATTTTCCTCATGAACAGGGAACTCTGTAGACACCACTACCTAGTATGGGGTCCGTTTTGTTCTTTCCCGAGTTGAAGAAATGTTCAACTTTGTGTTCAGTTTTAAAACAAACAGAGAGATTATGCCTTTTAAAATTTTTTCCAAGTTTGTCGCTGAGTTTTGAGACGTATGGTAATGTAGGGAAAGTTTTTTTCTCAATTGCCAGTGTACCTGAATCATGGGGGACGGGCTTCCTGTCTTCCTGTTTTGTCTTTTTTAATCGTCTATCTATTATATTTTCAATGAGGTTGATTGGGTAGCCATTGCAGAATAGAATATCTTTAACATAGTTTAATTTGGATTTTACATGATTACGTGAACATATTTTTAAAACCCTGTCGACTAAAGAAATTACTACCCCTCTTTTTACACAAGGAGGGTGACCTAGTAACTAGGTTTCCCATGGAGCCAGCCGGTAAATATTGCCTATATTCCAGAGGGGAAATAATCTGCATATTCATATCAGCACCAAGATTTGCCTACTCCGCTTATACTATTTAAGACAGCGGACCCAAAGAACTCGATTTAAACATTCGGTTTTATTTTATTTCGAATGGACTCTTAGAGGGAACTTATGGTCATTCATGTCCCACCTCAAGGAGCCCCAAAGGCCCCCCCTCAACTTTTGGTCCCACAAAAGTTATCAACCTTTTGTGGGACCTCGAAATTTTCAACTTAATTTTATGTCTTAAAATGAAATTAAATATACTTAAAACAAAATAAATTCAATATTAATATTTTCGAAAAATTAATTGAAGATCAAATACATATATAAACCATGATTTTTTCTATTAGAAAAATATTTTTTTGTAGTGACACATTTTCTTTCTTTCTTTACGTAGTTTTTTAACTTTATTTTCTTATAATCTTAAAATGCCATTAAATATGCTTATAACAAAAGAAATTTTCTTCTGATGTTTTAGAAATTCGAAATGAAGATGATATAATCATGTTAGAAAATTAATGTTTGTAGTGACCTTTTTTCCGTTTTTTTTTCTGTATGTCAACACCGGTTTAATCAGGTTTCAAATATCACGAAAGAAAACAAACAATAATTTCAAACTTATGTTGTCACTTCAAACAAAAATTTTGAACTAAACTACCTTCTGAAAACTAAGAACACAATGACGAGGCATGGAATGAAACATTAGCTGGTATGGCCAGTCGTGCGCAAGGTTTTTTTACTCTATAGTCCAACATTCTCCCCAGTGATTTTCATCTTGGCATTTTTTGTCTCCCCAACATTCTCCCCAGTGATTTTCATCTTGGTATTTTTTGTCTCCGTCCATACATTGTGTTCTACCATATTCGGTGTCGACAAAAGGGATTTGCCATCTAATTAATATTCTTTTCTTTCTTTGTAGAAGTCCATATCCAACTAGTGGATCTGTATGGTTGCCTTACTGTTATTAAAATTTCATCGTTGTTATTTGGTATCAATACACTAGGGATGCGTTCAAAGTGTTCAATTCAATGGTAAATATTTAGTTCACCCTTTTTACAACTTAATAGTGGTAAAATATGTAAGATCATCAATTTTTAGTGACTGCAATGTATTTTACCCATTGCAAATCTCTCAGAAACCTCATATTATCATCTTTCAATTTTTGAAGTTCTTTTTGACTTCTTGATAAAGCTTCAAATAAAAAAATTATTCGCTCTTCCTCTTTTAAATCTCTCAGCAACCGCATAATATCATTTTCCAATTGTTTAACTTTTTCTTGACTTGTTGACCAAGCTCCGATTAAAACAGATACTCGCGCACTTGCTTTGACCTTGACCTGTTCCAGCTGTAAAAATCAAAAGCATCAGGACGCCCAAGCAAAATACTAGGGCGCTTCTGTAGTAATTTCTGACATTGAGGTGTCTAACTCTATTGGTTGTGGGTGCTGTTCACACCCTGGTTGATGGAATCCATCTGCTCCCGATCTCCTTGAACGCCATCAGACAGTGGTATGCGTTCTTGAAATGAGCACCATCAAACAAAGAGATCAACCAAAATCAAAACGGAGAATAGCATAGATGGTTATATTTTAGCGAATGCATGACTGGAGTAGCTTGAGTCGGCTTGTTTCACTAACTTGGCTAAAAAGCATCCAATTGCTGCAATAGCCTTCATGTAGCAAAATTTCTTCCAAATTAAACTATCTTGGCCTTGAGGTGTTTCTTCTCTCAGTCTTCAGACAGGACCTTAACAGACGAAAATGCACATCCAATAATTCCACTGATGAGTGATATTGTCCAAAATTTGGTGGAGTCAGCTGATAGGTGGTTATGAACATCTGCGGTCACATTGGTCGAATTCTCGCATAGATCGCATGGATCGCAAAGTTGAACACAAGGCGAGCAATGAAAGGCACCAACAAAGGAGGGCACAGCAAGTGCAATGGAACTTATGAGGAGCATCACCACAATTAGGATTTTCAAGTTTTTCTTCTTATCAGCCAAAATTCCTGCTGCAATATTCTAAATATTTCCAACAATCAAAAAAAGGATCATCAATGTGTCGATTTCGGCTTCATTTAGCCCAAGATTGTCAAATATCAGATTCAATCTTGTAATAATGGACACAGCTCCTAAATAAAATAATATGACCTATCTCTTCCACTGCAAAATCGTCTTCGGTGAACAAACCGAATAGACGAGAAGCAAGCTCCCCTACTATTGGGATTAAACTTGTCGATCTTTTATATTTACTCCTTCGGAAAAATACTTCAAATATACGAGTTGTGCTTTGTTTAAGTTTTTGTATTTCTGTATTGAATAGTTCAAATAACTTTTCCAACCTTTGTCTATATAATATGAGGAATGCCTGATGAGTTGATATTTTATGAGCATTTTCTATGGTTAATTCTGGGAGGGGTTCTAATTCATTTTTAGCTGGTTCGGCAGCTGGTATGGCCAGTCGTGCGCAAGTTTTTTTTACCGTCTATAGTCCAACATTCTCCCCAGTGATTTACATCTTTGCATTTTTTGTCTCCATCCATACATTGTGTTCTACCAGAGTCGGTGTCGACAAGAGGGATTTGCCATCTAACTTGTATTCTTTCTTTTTTTGTAGAAGTCCATATCCAACTAGTGGATCTGTATGCTTGCCTTACTGTTATTAAAATTTCATCGTTGAGGTTTTATCAATACACTAGGGATAGTTTCTGTAATAATTTCTGACACTGAGGTGTCTAACTCTATTGGTTGTAGGTCAGTAGTCGTGGGGTATGACGTGGGGAATGTTTCTTCCACTTCTGTTATTGGGGTGTATTCAGTTTCTGTAACATATGGCGTGGCCTGTAGGATTATGAAACCAGACAACACAAACGAAACGCCTTCTCCAAGCATGTACTGGAATACTAATCCAACATAGCGACTTGTTTTGAATGTCCCAGGAAAATCGCATCTTACAGTGAGTATTTCTTCCAAAATTCTTGGAAATTGACGTGACGCCAGCCCTCTGCCAAAATCAGCTAACATCATGGGTACCAAAAACAAGCAGATATTTGCGCTGCCCACCCAGATGTCTTTGATGTTTCGGAATATTCCATCTGAGTAGCTGTTCACACCCTGGTTGATTGAATCCATCTGCTCCCAATCTTTTTGAACGCCATCAGCCAGTGTTATGCGATCTTGAAAGGAGCACCATATAACAAAGAGATCAACCAAAACGAAAACGGAGAATAGCATTGATGGTTATATTTTAGTGAATGCATGACTGGAGTAGCTTGAGTCGGCTTGTTTCACTAATATGGCTAAAAAGCCTCCAATTGCTGCAATAGCATTCATGTAGCCAAATTTCTTCCAAATTAAACTATCTCGGCCTTGAGGTCTTTCTTCTCTCAGAGTCATCAGTGCCCAAAAATCCGACAGGACCTGAAGAGACGAAAATGCACATCCGATAATTTCACTGATGAGTGATATTGTCCAAAATTTGGTGGAGTCAGCTGATAAGTGGTTATGGACATCTGCTGTCACATTGGTCGAATTCTCGCATAGATTGCATGGATCACAAAATTGAACAAAAGGCGAGCAATGCAAGGCACCAAGAAAGGAGGACACAGCAAGTGCAATGGAACTTATAAGGAGCATAAACACAATTAGGATGTTCAAGTTTTTCTTCTTATCAGTCAAAATTCCTGCTGCAATCTTCCAAATATTTCCAACAATCAAAAAGAGGATCATCAATGTGTCGATTTCGGCTTCATTTAGCCCAAGATTGTCGAATATCAGATTCAATCTTGTAATAAGGGACACAGCTCCTAAATAAAATAATATGGCCTATCTCTTCCACTGCAGCGTGCTAAGCCTGCTGGTCTTTTCTTTTTGATAGTTGGCGACACTTGCTTGTATTTTTTGTGCATGTAGTGTTGTATTCATGGCTGTGTTGAACCTTTTAACATTATCTCCTGATATATTTAAATCTTCTTCGGTGGACAAACCGAATAGACGAGAAGCAAGCTCCCCTACTATTGGGATTAAACTTGTCGATCTTTTATATTTACTCCTTCGGAAAAATACTTCAAATATATGAGTTGTGCTTTGTTTAACTTTTTGTATTTCTGTATTGAATAGTTTAAATAACGCTTCCAACCCTTTATCTATATAATACGAGGAATGCCTGATAAGTTGATATTTTGTGAGCATCTTCCATGGTTAATTCCGGGAGGGGTTCTAATTCATTTTTAGCTGGATCGTCAGCTGGTATGGCCAGTCATGCCCAAGTTTTTTTACCGTCTATAGTCCAACATTCTCTCCAGTGACTTTTATCTTGGCATTTTTTGTCTCCATCAATACATTGTGTTTTACCATAGTCGGTGTCGACAAAACGGATTTGCCATCTAAGTTGAATTCTTCCTTTTTTTTTGTAGAAGTCCATGTCCAACTAGCGGATCTGTATAGTTGCCTTACTCTTATTAAAATTTCATCGTTGTTATTTGGTATCAATACACTAGGGACAGTTTCTGTAGTAATTTCTGACATTTAGGTGTCTAACTCTATTGATTGTGGGTCAGTAGTCGTGGGGTTTGACGTGGGGAATGTTTTTTCCACTTCTGTTATCGGGGTGCATTCAGTTTCTGTAACATTTGGTGCGGCCCATAGGATTGTGAAACCAGACAACACAAACAAAACGCCTTCTCCAAGCATGTATTGGAATACTAATCCAACATAGAGACTTGTTTTGAATGACCCATGAAAATCGCATCTTACAGTGAGCACTTCTTCCAAAATCCTTGGAAATTGACGTGAAACCAGCCCTCTGCCAAATCCAGCTAACATCATGGGTACCAAAAACACGCAGATATTTGCGCTGTCCGCCCAAATGTCTTTGGTGTTTCAGAATACTCCACATGAGTAGCTGTTCACACCCTGGTTGATGGAATCCGTCTGCTCCCGATCTTCTTGAACGCCATCAGCCAGTGGTATGCGTTCTTGAAAGGAGCACCATAAAACAAAGAGATCAACCATAACGAAAACGGAGAATATCATATATGCTAATAATTTAGTGAATGCTTCACTGGAGTAGCTTGAGTCGGCTTGTTTCACTAACATGGCTAAAAAGCCTCCAATTGCTGCAATAGCCTTCATATAGCCAAATTTCTTCCAAGTTAAACTATCTCGGCCTTGAGGTGTTTCTTCTCTCAGAGTCTTCAGTTCCCAGCAATCCGACAGGACCTGAACAGATGAAAATGCACATCCGATAATTCCACTGTTGAGTGATATTGTCCAAAATTTTGTGGAGTCAGCTGATAGGTGGTTATGAACATCTGCGGTCACATTGTTTGAATTCTCGCATAGATTGCATGGATCGTAAAATTGAACACAAGGTGAGCACTGCAAGGCACCAAGAAAAAAGGGGACAGAAAGTGCAATGGAACTTATGAGGAGCATCACCACAATTAGGATTTTCAAGTTTTTCTTCTTTTCAGCCAAAATTCCTGCTGCAATCTTCCAAATATTTCCAACAATCAAAAAAGGGATCATCAATGTATCAATTTTGGCTTCATTTAGCCCAAGGGTGACGAATATCAGATTCAATCTTGTAATAAGGGACAGAGCTCCTAAATAAAATAAAATGGCCTATCTCTTCCTCTGCAGCGTGCTAAGCTTGCTGGTCTTTTCTTTTTGATAGTTGGCGACACTTGCTTGTATTTTTTGTACATGTACTGTTGTATTCATGGCTGTGTTGAGCCTTTTAACATTATCTCTTAATATATTTAAATCTTCTTCGGTGGACAAACCGAATAGACGAGAAGCAAGCTCCCCTACTATTGGGATTAAACTTGTCGATCTTTTATATTTATTCCTTCGGAAAAATACTTCAAATATACGAGTTGTGCTTTGTTTAAGTTTTTTTATTTCTGTATTGAATAGTTCAATTAACGCTTACAACCTTTGTCTATATAATATGAGGAATGCCTGATGAGTTGATATTTTATGAGCAATTTCCATGGTTAATTCCGGGAGGGGTTCTAATTAATTTTTAGCTGGTTCGTCAGCTGTTATGGCCAGTCGTGCGCAAGTTTTTTCACCGTCTATAGTCCAACATTCTTCCAAGGGATTTTCATCTTGGAATTTTTTGTCTCCATCCATACATTGTGTTCTACCATAGTCGGTGTCGACAAAAGGGATTTGCCATCTAACTTGTATTCTTTCTTTTTTTTGTAGAAGTTCTTATCCAAGTAGTGGATCTGTATGGTTGCCTTACTGTTATTAAAATTTCATCGTTGTTATTTGGTATCAATACACTAGGGATGCGTTCAAAGTGTTCAATTCAATGGTAAATATTTAGTTCACCCTTTTTGCAACTTAATAGTGGTAAAATAGAGGTAAATATATTTTACCCATTGCAAATCTCGCAGCAACCTCATATTATCATCTTTCAATTTTTGAACTTCTGTTTGACTTCTTGATAAAGCTTCAAATAAAAAATTTATTTGCTCTTCCTCTTTTAAATCTCTCAACAACCGCATAATATCACCTTCCAATTGTTTAAGTTTTTCTTGACTTGTTGACAAAGCTCCGATTAAAACAGATACTTGCGCACTTGCTTTGACTTTGACCTGTTCCAGCTGTAAAAATCAAAAGCATCAGGACGCCCTAGCAAAATACTAAGGCGCTTCTGTAGTAATTTCTGACATTGAGGTGTCTAACTCTATTGGTTGTGGGTCGGTAGTCGTGGGGTTTGACGTGGGGAAGGTTTCTTCCACTTCTGTTTTGATTTTGACAAGGACCTCCGCCAAGTCGTCCTCAGTGCTCCAAAAAAAAAAAAACAAAGAAAGAAAAAAACAACAGCAAAATCTAACCTTTATAAGTGAACTACACGAGAGGACGACAGATACTGACTCAACCAACAAAAAACCAAGTTTAAATCAATGAAAGAGAAGTTACCAATTAGATTGAATAAGTATCCTTTGCCTTGTAACAGATTTCGCCTGTCTACAATGTCGGTTTTCATTAGATATGCGGACAGGTTGTCTTAAATTAGACTGAGCGGAAGTATTCATACAGTCTTTTAATATTAAATTATTATAAATTGGGCTTAAGAAAATATCTCCCGTGTCTCTATTTATAGCCAAATTTCTATTTATATGTTTTTTTTATCTCAATAGCCTCTAAAAGATTGCGGTAGACCATTTACAGTAGATATTAAAGTTGCCTCTTCAAAAACACTAAATGGGCAGGATTTTCGTATATATGCTGGGCCAGAGCTGAATCAAAGTTGTCATTTTTATTTTCCAATCTCAGAGAGATTGGAAAAAATTTATTCTTTCCCGAGTTGAAAAAATGTTCAACTTTTTGTTCAGTTTTAAAAGTCTTTTTAAATTTTTTCCAAGTTTGTCGCTGAGTTTTGAGACGTATGGTAATGTAGTGAAAGTTTTTTTCTCAATTGCCAGTGTACCTGAATCATGGGAGACGAGCTTCCTGTTTTCCTGTTTTGTCTTTTTTAATCGTCTATCTATTATATTTTCAATGAGGTTGATTGGGTAGCCATTGCAGAATAGAATATCTTTAACATAGTCTAACTCGGATTTTACTTGATTACGTGAACATATTTTTAAAACCCTGTCGACTAAAGATAATTAATACCCCTCTTTTTACACAAGGAGGGTGACCTAGCAACTAGGTTTCCCATGGAGCCAGCCGTTACATATTGCCTATATTCCAGAGGGGAAATAATCTGCATATTCATATCAGCACCAAGATTTGCCTACTCCGCTTATACTATTTAAGACAGCGGACCCAAAGAACTTGATTTAAACATTCGGTTTTATTTTATTTCGAATAGACTATTAGAGGGAACCTATGGTCATCCATGTCCCACCACAAGGAGCCCCAAAGGCCCCCCCTCAACTTTTGGTCCCACAAAGGTTTTCAACCTTTTGTGGGACCTTGAAATTTTCAACTTAATTTTATGTCTTAAAATGAAATTAAATATACTTAAAGCAAAATAGATTCAATATTAATATTTTCAAAAAATGAATTGAAGATCAAATACATATATAAATCATGATTTTTTCTATTAGAAAAATGTTTTTTTGTAGTGACACATTTTCTTTCTTTGTTTACGTAGTTTTTTTAACTTTATTTTCTTATATCTTAAAATGCCATTAAAAATACTTATAACAAAAGAAATTTTCTTCTGGTGTTTTAGAAATACGAAGTGAAGATGATATACTCATGTTAGAAAATTAATGTTTGTAGTGACCTTTTTTTCCGTTTTTTTCAGTATCTCAACACCGGTTTAATCAGGTTTCAAATATCACGAAAGAAAACAAACAATAATTTCAAACTTATGTTGTCAGTTCAAACAAATATTTTGAACTAAACTACCTTCTGAAAACTAAGAACACAATAACGAGGCAAGGAATGGAACATTGGGCTTTCTTGAAATTGACAAAGAGAGCTTTGACTAGTCCAAAAATGGAATATAGCAGATTATAATTTCAAATCCATTTTAGAATTATAAGAAATTTACCGTAGTAATTGCAGAAAGGCAAAAAAAATATTCAAAACTATACTATTGAAACCAGGCATATTCAAAATTCTAAGAAATCTACCACAGAAACTACTGAACAGCCAACTTAGCATAACAAAACCTACGATTTTTTATTTGGACAGTTTCTAAAAATTCAAGGAAAGCACGGACAAGTCAAAGTATGGAAAAAAGAAAACCGAAATTTTAAACAAAGTCTTCATCAGAATTCACCAAAATTTCAAAGCACCAAAAATGTTAAACAAAAAATACAAACTAATCTGCTTTTTGAATTCTAAAAAACATACCACAGAAAGGATCTTACCCCCAAAGTGGATATCCCAGATCGTATTTTTGAAATAAATTCACTTTCAGCATGTTAAAAACTCTAGCAATTGCAAACTAAATATCCAAGATCATGATATTCAAACAACAAACCCATGGAACGTAAAAAATCTGTAAAAAAAAACACTAAATAATAGCAAACTAAATGTCCCCGTTATAAGGTTCAAGCTACACATCTACAAAATACTATAAAGCCCAGTACAGGTAACTTAAACCAGGAGACAACACTTCCACAATCACCCATTAATCTATTGAAATATAACCGTTCATTGTTTGAAGACTTCAATTTTACGTTTACCAGTGTCTAGTTAATGTAGTAATTTTAGGTAATATGGATTCCTTCTCTTGAATATCCAACAAACCTACAAGGAATAGTGTCTCCTACTTTGATTATTTTACAAATTGTATGTGGAAATTTGTAGTCAATTCGGTGGTACTCCATGAATAATATTTGTGATGATATCCGTCAATAGTAAGGGAAATGAGATTCTACTGTCAGAAGATGAGAATGAAATGTCTAAAACTTACACTAGTACAATTTGTATAATCACCTTACAAAGCTTATTAGTTTGACCAACGAAACTTCATTTAACATATATTATAATAAGCGAAAGAAAGAAGTGCATAGCCTACCACCTAGGAAATGATTTTATAAATGCAATTTTGCAACGTCAAAGACGTACTCTCTTTCGTACTTTGGTCTTTCCACTATATTCAATTTCTTATTTTGTATCACAACTTTGATATAGCTACGCTAGTAGGTTTTTACAAAGAGAGAAACCTTTGCAAGGATGTATAAGACTGAAAAGTTTAAAAGAAACTTGAAAAGTCAAAAACACAAACTATTTAAACCCAGGAAATGATTTTTAAATGTAATTCTGCAACATCAAACAGTTACTCTTATTTTTTACTTTTGTATTTCCACTATATTCAATTTCCTTTTTTGTCTCAAGTCTTTGATTCAGCTAGGGTAGTTGGTTTTTACAACTGAGAAATCCTTCCAAGGAAATATAAGACTGAAAAGTTTAACAGAAACTTGAAAAGTCAAAAACACAGAGAAACTATAAAAACAGCCAACTAAAAATCCCAAATCACACATCTAAAACAAAATTAAACTATGAAAAGGCAAGCATCTTAGCACAGAAAAACAAAATAACAAAAGGAACACCCTAAATCCTAAGCTCCAAACGAAAATACCTGGTATTATTCCAAGTGAAGGTGAGGAGTGAGGTGATTTTTCCAAGTCAAGTGAAAATGATCAATTGAAAAATGAGTCATATAGTACCATGAAGGCAAGATATACTAAAGAGAACTGATCTGTTTCCGTGGATGCTTGAATTAAATAGGCCTATCTGAGTTTCGACAAGATTTTTGTTGACATAAAATTTTCGCTTGGGGAAAAACTGTGGTCTGGAGCGTAGTTGCCCCCTTTACTATAACAAACTATGCCACTGCACAAGAGAGGAGTAAAGGGCGTCCAGAATCGAAATCATCCTTCCTTGTGTATTCGCCTTAAAACTTGGAGCTGTAGTTTGGCTTCTCATCACCTAGTCAATAGCCTTTGATCTAAGCAAGCTTAAGTAATAATCGCAGCTCTAAGGAATTCTTTACATTGATTTATTCGAGTTTCCATGATAATTGACTACTGAATTTGTACAATGGACGGTGTAATAATTTGCTAATTTTTTTGAAACAAAATTAAACTATGAAAAGGCAAGCATCTTAGCACAGAAAAACAAAATAACAAAAGGAACACCCTAAATCCTAAGCTCCAAACGAAAATACCTGGTATTATTCCAAGTGAAGGTGAGGAGTGAGGTGATTTTTCCAAGTCAAGTGAAAATGATCAATTGAAAAATGAGTCATATAGTACCATGAAGGCAAGATATACTAAAGAGCACTGATCTGTTTCCGTTGATGCTTGAATTAAATAGGCCTATCTGAGTTTCGACAAGATTTTTGTTGACATAAAATTTTCGCTTGGGGAAAAACTGTGGTCTGGAGCGTAGTTGCCCCCTTTACTATAAAAAACTATGCCACTGCACAAGAGAGGAGTAAAGGGCGTCCAGAATCGAAATCATCCTTCCTTGTGTATTCGCCTTAAAACTTGGAGCTGTAGTTTGGCTTCTCATCACCTAGTCAATAGCCTTTGATCTAAGCAAGCTTAAGTAATAATTGCAGCTCTAAGGAATTCTTTACATTGATTTATTCGAATTTCCATGATAATTGACTACTGAATTTGTACAATGGACAGTGTAATAATTTGCTAATTTTTTTGATGTTGTGAATTTTGGTGAGAAAATTCATGAAGAAATATATAGCTGTTTATTAAATAGAAGGAGCCTTGAAATTAATGGGATCTATAATACTGAGATAATATTTGAAATTAATGAGATAGTGATGTTTAAGTTTATAAAATAAATGAGATTAATGAAATTAATAAGAAGAATCCAACGTTTGGATATTAAAATATTAGAGGTCTGATCTACAAAAAAAATTTGTATTTGTATTTAAAATTCAAACTAAAACTGCACAAATCCTTGTTTAACTTGTTTAATTGCCGTCATCTTCATCAGCGTCATCAGGTTTGTCTTCGTCAATTTCGGATATGACGTCACATTCAATGTCTACGTCACTGTAATAAACAGAGTTATCGGCCCTTTAGTTTTCTGCCTTTTATTCGTATTGCTCATCCATTCTCTATGATTTATGACAAGATAACTCAATCAATTCTCAATAGTTTGGCCTAACAAGCTATAAATTTTTATAATGGACACGATAGGCTGTTTCTTTTGGTATCGAATCTCCTTAACTTGACTTACTTGACTTAAGTCTCCTGCCGGGCACTGCTCGGCGTGGAGAGTGACGTCTGCCTCCTCAACCCACTTCGGTCCATGGTGAGTATTTGCTCTTCGCCCTGTCTGATGTTTGCCATCGCTAAGAACTCGGACAAGCTGTCGGACCAACGTTTCTTCGGTCGGCCTCGAGGTCGTTTCCAACCAACTTTGATTGGGTCGAAGTCATAGATCATTTATGCGGGTAGATGTGGTGGTATTCGAAACAGATGCCCGAACCATCGTAAGGTTCGCTCGGCTGCTTGAGACGAAAACCAAGACTGCTTTGTGAGCTGCAGAAGCTTTTCATTGCTGACGAAGCCAGACCATCGTAGGCCCTCAATCCTCCTCAGGCTCTTTGCATGAAATACGTCTATTTTCTTGAGGGTTGTAGCTGATGCTTGCCATGTCTGAGCTCCGTAAAGCATCACAGAACCGACTAGAGCGTTGAAGATCCGCAGTTTCGTTGTGCGACTGATATTTGGTTTTCGCCAGAGGTGACGGTTCAGTCTACCCATGACAGAAGACGCTTTAGATAATCTTGCCTGCAGCTCGGGGAGAAGTGAGCCATTTGAAGAAATTACGGAGCCCAGGTAGGTGAAGTCTTTGACAACCTCGATGCTAGTGGTGCTGTCCAGGCTAACTGGAGAGTTAACAGCAGGAGAAGACGGGTCTATGGCCATAATTTTAGTTCTTTTCCAGTTTATATGCAGTCTTACTATGGCAGCCTCTTCTTGCAGAATTCGGAGCGCTTCCAGCAGCTGCTCCATTGAGTCTGCCAGAATGGCCAAGTCATCGGCAAAATCGACATCTGTGATGGTATGATCTCCGAATTTGAGCCCAAAGCTGAGACGTGAAGTGGTTTTTGTCATAACGTAATCTATGATGACGTTGAAGAGCTCTGGGGCCACTGCACATCCTTGGCGTACCCCTGTCGTGATTTCAAAGAACGGGCTGCGCCGACCATTTACTTGTACACAGTTCTCCGTCCCATGGTGCAGCGCCTTGAGAAGTCTGCAATATTTCTCGGGTAGGCCAGTCAACTCTAGGATCTGCCAAAGAGCTTTTCGATCGACTGAGTCAAATGCAGCACGGAAGTCAACGAAGGCAATAAATACTATCCGTCGGAACTCTGTGGTCTTCTCTACTATTTGTCGAATCGTGAAAATCTGCTCGATGGTTGAACGATCCGACATAAAACCAGCTTGCTCCGGTCGCCGGATTTTTCGAATGATGCTCCGACATCGATCCAGCAGGACCATTGAAAACAGTTTGCCAGGGACTGACAGTAGGGTTATTCCCCGGTAGTTGGAGCAGTCGCTTCTCGAGCCTTTTCTCTTCCATAAGGGGATGATGACACCCTTCCGCCAATCCTCAGGAATTATCTCTGTTTGCCAGATTGTAGAGAACAGTGTGTGTAGAAACAGGAGCATTGCAGGACCTCCATATTTTAGCAGCTCTGTGTTTAAGCCACAGATACCCGCAGCTTTATTATTCTTGAGTCTTTTTACTGCATGTCCAATTTCTGAGGGGCTGAAAGGCTCATCTGGAGGAACATCTGTTCCAGGTCTTTGACTGCAAGGTTAGCTGGGACTATCATTAGGAGGCGCAGATGGACCAGTATTGTTGAGGAGCGAACAGAAGTGGTCCTTCCACCACTCAAGACAAAAACCTTCGTCAGAGAGAAGTGCACCATCCCTTGAAAGGACGGGACCCAAGGTGGGAGTTTTATTTGCAGTGAGGTCTCGGAGATGCTTGAATAGGCTGCCCATGTCTTTCTTTTTTGCAGCTAGCTCAATTTCATCGGCTTTCCTTGCAACAAACTGGGTTCTATCTCGGTGAATGAGTCTGTTCCGCACTCCATTGAGCCTCCGATATGTGGTCATATCCCCAAGAAGTCTTGCCTTCAGTCTTTGCTCTATTTCTTGCAGTGTTTCATTAGTTAGCCACGATTTCTTTGGATAACTCCTCTAGCCAAGCACTAGTTGTGCTGCTTCACTAGTCTGCAATTTAAAATGCTTCCAGAGATCTTCGCTGCTATTAAGTGAGCCCCAGGCCTCGAAGCGATTCGAAATCTCGATACTGAAGATGATCTCCTTAACTGATCTACAATAATTTTTGCAATAAAAGTATTAGAATGATTTTTCTCGATTATTAAATTTTGGACACTGGAAAGTAATTCGAAGGATTTTTTCAACCATAATCTTCCAAATGTCAATCTTTTTTTTCTGTAAAACTTTTAAAATCAACATTTGATTTAAATATATTGCCTTATTTTTAACAGACAAGTTGATATTGTGTTATTTTGCAAGGATATCGTACATATACCTTGTTATATATAACTGACATTTAACTGACATAATCCACTTGTTGGAGTACCAGGTGTATTCCACAAGTAATACACTTGGTATTCACCAGTGGTATGCGTTCTTACTCACAAGTGGTATGCGTTATTCAAAGGAGCACCATAAAAAAAAGAGATCCAATAAAACCAAAACAGAGAATAGCAATGAAGGTAATATTTTAACGAATGAATGACTGGAGTAACTTGAGTCGACTTGTTTCACTATCATGGGCTACAAAGCCTCCAATTGCTCCAATAGCCTTCATATAGCCAAATCGCTTCCAAATTAAATTATCTCCGCCATGAGGTGTTTCTTCTAAAAATAAATTTGCACAGTAAATAATAGGATTATTTCTGATATACTACTAATAAAGTAAAACCAAAGAACGTAGAAAGCTAAGGAAATATAAACCTTTGCCTCTTCAAAAGAATTTAGGAAATAAAGGAATTGGAAATAAAGAAATTTCTTCTTTATTAGTCCAATACCATCTTTAAATCGTAATAATCAAGAGGCTTAGTAATGAAGGATTCACCTTATATGTCTGTAGTTATATACAACACTCAAATGAACAGCAGAAATGATATTGTAGAGTAAGTACATGATGAACAAAAAAAAGGAGCGCTAAACTAATCCCTCTGAAATGGTGACAACCACAACGTTCCAAGACCTGGTTAAGTTTTTACAATTTACCTTGAGGTGTGTTAAAGATGGCGCTGATACAACATGGGTCCGCATTCTAAATATCATATGTTGGGACCCATACATGGTTGCTGACTCACGATGTTGCCACTCCTAGCACGTTTAACACCCGACTTTAAGATCCTTTTTATGGACGCGAGATCATTACTTTAAAGGAACAATGTGAACGGAGCATTGGGTTAAAATTAAGATTATGACTCGGGTACAAGGTTGGCAACCGCAACTGGTCATCTTTAGGCAATATTTAGTATTAGCAAATTATTATCATGAAAAGAGAAATCACCAATGCAACAGCACAAACACATAAAAAAAAAAGAAGGAGAAAAGAAAGACTGTATATATATAGACAGATAGATAGATAGATAGATAGATAGATAGATCGATAGATAGATAGATATCTTTATCTAATACCATTTAATCTATCACGCAGTGAATTATTATGTATTTAAGATTAATAGCCTATATTGTGCCTAAAACCGAGAGTAAAAGAAAATAAAACTCAATCTAAATTGCAGAAAATAAGATAAAATGGAATCATCTTAAACGGCGTATTTAATTTTTGTGTAAAACAATATTTATATTTTGAAAGCATAAAAAAAAGGTCTCAAATGGCATGTTAATCTAATTTATAGCTCAAAATTAAAAATATATCCGAAAATAAAAATTTTGGAACACTGAGAACAGTTAAAATAACCAAAAAACAGTTAAGTGATTAAAAATATTTATCAAACTTACATTGAGAATGTCCTTGTGTCGCCCTCCTCATGACAACTACGTTGATTCGTATGATTATAAAACAGCCGAAAATGAATGAGGCTCTCCAACTAATTTCCTTATTGGCCACCAAGGTTAAAAGGGTCACAAAAATCTCATGCCGCTCACTCTTTTTGTACACGTAAAACATGATATTTATGAATAGGTGAGATCCGTCTCTGATCATATTGAGTATGGTTTGTATCAAATAGAACCAAAGTTTTAAACAACATAAGTACAATTCAAAAAAGATTTTCCACATTAGCACCACTAGATTGGTAAATATTGCCATTTTTACACAATTTTAGTCTGCAAAATGTTAAAGTACCTATTGTATGTGTTATTTTTTTCGACAAGATTTGGAAATTCATAGACGTCGATTCCGCAGTTCTTCGCAGTTTCTTCGCAGTTTCAGGAGCATTTCATAGTTCAATGTTAGCAGTACTCTTATTGTTAGTGAAATGAGAAATACCAAAAATATAGTAATTTTTTAAGTTTACCAGTGTTACGGGGGGGGGGTTAAAAATAAGTGAGGAATTAGGACTAAGGGACACGGTTAATAATACCCAATGTTCTTAGTGACAGAATCATCATAGTAATGTCCGGGTCTCCTAAGTCGTGTAGATTCCCTTCAGAGCGTACTTAAAGATCACGGGAATTGTGCCTGGTGCCTGGAATCATTAACAAGGACGATTAATAAACGATAGTTTATTTCAATACTTACACACAAATTGTCATATAAGGTACATCAAACTTCAAGTTAAGCTAAGTTTTGGTTGTCTTACATGTTGAATATACTGCATCAATGTTGAAACTCAACTAACTCAAAACTAAACTTCTCCCTTTTGGTATCTGCCCATATCCTGTGTTTCTGCGTCGTTTGTCCTTTACAAAAAAAAGGTATTACGCCTCCTCATACCTTTCTATTATGTGGAGGCATTGAGGTCACTAAAGCTGTTTAACTTAAACTCGATATTTTATTATACGTGTTTGCAAGTGTAGGAAGAAACATTTTTTCCTTTCTTTGCTGCAAAAACAACAAATAAATTGAAACAAATTTGGAAGCTTGAATTTATAGTGAAATAGAATAAGAAATTTATTTTGAATTTTATAGGGAAATAAAATAAGACATTTTATTTTGAATTTTATTTAGGGAATAAAATAAGGAATTTTGTTTGAATTTTATAGGGGGAAGTGCAGGCCTATATGTCATATCCCCTTTCTCGTTGTAGAATGATTTCCTCATCATTCAGACTAATCCCCTTTAAATTTATATTTTCTTAAATTTTTTTTTTGTTTATTAAAGCTTATTTTTATAATTCCCTCACCGCGAAATGGCTATTGATCTACATCTAGAGTATTAAATTGTGTATTTTTTATTATTTTTGTCCTTACCCCTAGAATTATGGTGTTTTAAAGTTATACTCCTACACCTCACATTAATATAAATCACGAACAAAATACAGGTTTACACTGTGAATACCTAGTTTCAATTTTCTTTGGAATCCTAATTAATTTTACTTTATTCAACTGTGATTTCCAATTGATCCGAGGCATTTGATAACATTAAAGTATTACAAATAGATTTAGATTTTATCATAATAAAATCACTTTCGCTCCTGGCACATTATGTCATAATTTTTTACCTAGTTTATCTTATAAATCTCTATTGTTGCTTTTTTTCTTATTATTCATTATTGAGTTTTTCTTGTCTTCTTTCATACCTATGCCATAACTTTTCGTGTCTCTGCCAATTTCTCTATATTATTTGGTTTATTATTGTTCATTAAAACTAATATAAGTTTTTCACCTCATAATACTTTAACTGTTTAAATAGTAGTAGTA
The DNA here is from genome assembly GCF_032884065.1 of Artemia franciscana. Classification (NCBI taxonomy): domain Eukaryota; kingdom Metazoa; phylum Arthropoda; class Branchiopoda; order Anostraca; family Artemiidae; genus Artemia; species Artemia franciscana. The sequence continues at coordinate 37,577 of NW_027062996.1, forward strand.
GTAATACGGTACTAGACTCTTAAGGTCCACATCGGTGTGCTGATCTCCGTATCTTGGCTTTTCAGCCAGGAAGTGCAATAGGGGTTTTGGGGCCAACCATCCTGTACTTTCACACACCCTTCCTGCTTACCTTCCCCATATTTCTTCAGGTACTAATTTAGAGCTGGGTTGACTTTGGCTGAGCTTACAGAGTCATGCCACTGACCCCCGTCCCAAACTAAATAACTGGTCACAACTGGGATTAAACCCGTGCCCCTTGGACACAGAATTCCCACGCCAGTGCGCCAAACACTCAGCCAGAACGGCTCTTAAGTCTCATATGTAACAAGTTCATTTTTCAAGCCTAGAATTATACCAATAGACAACATCTCAGAAAATAAATATTTGCAAGATTTTCTAAATACTCCCAAAACAATAATGCGTTCTACTGTTTCTGCTCCTGCTTGAATGTGTTTCCAGATCTTACTCAGCAATCAGCATTTGGTCACTTTTATGCAATTCTCAAAAATTGTGTGTACAGCACCATCCCAATGGAACTGACAGGGGCTCTGTTATAAACATCACGAACCTGGACAACCATAAAGTTCTCCGGGCGGCTTTTGATTCGTATTTAGAAATAATCCTATCTGGCACAAATTTTATAAGAATATACTGAGTGACGACTAAAGTTTGTTTATTTTGTTCGCTGAATATACATAGTAAACCAAAATACGGTCAACTATAAGAAGCAAAAAATAAATTATAGTAATATCTAGTATAAAAAATGACCAAGTTACCGGGTAGCCCTATTCTAAAACTTTCATGACATCTCGGGCCTTTCATCTCCCTCATTTTTTAATTTTCTTAGCTTTGCAACATCAAGTTTCAGAATCCCATCATTCAGGATTGTGATTAAAATTGAACTGGTGTAAAACAGCAATAGGAATAATGGATCTAGCCAAAATTCGTATCCGTTCGTCCAGGTAATTTTCTCTGTGTCTTGGCCATTTATTGAAGCTGCATATACTTTGTGCAGCTTCCAATCGCTGTCAAACTTTACTGTTTAAAATCTTCACAGGTTGTTAAAGTTTGTAACGTTTTTTAAGCATTTGTTAAATTTTCTTTAGAGTCGTTGACTTAGATAGTTCTCAAAACCTTACTTGGTATGTCGATTCACAAGTTATATCGTTTGAGCTTATGTTCTTCTTTTCCAATCTTCTTGATTGTTCTTGATGTTGACAATGTAGGGTTTCTTTATAGTTTGAATTGTAGGCAATCTGTTTATGTTCATAGTTCTTGCTGGAGTTTTGCATCATGAGTGGTAGGTGTCTTGTTTCTTCAATTTAATTCTTAAGATTATACTCAGCATTGGTTCGATATTAATTTATGTATGTTTTCAGTGAATTTTCTCAAGTCTGCTTGGCTTTGCCGTTATTGGACTGGTATGGGATTAGGTATAATTATAGAATGATAGTTGGAACTTTCTTATATACGACTGGTATTATTGAGGTGTTCTGTCTTCGTTGATAGCTGTTGGGTGAAACATCAGATGTTTGAATTTCGGCATTCTTCGGTGGTTGATAAATCATAGCAATAGATGTTATTCGATTCTTGATTTTGACCATAACGCGTCGTTGGTCAGTGCCATAGTATGTCAGTTCCCATAAAAAAATTTCTTGGCAGGATCACATTCTTAATAAGAAATTTACTCATAATAATACATAACATTATTATAATAACAATGTATATAGCATTCAGTAATGAGTAATTTATTAACCATTATCATGTTGCTATTAACTACATATCATGGCTACATACAAGAGCACAGTTTTAAAAAAATAGTGAAATACTTGGCTAATGTTTGAGGTCTTAATTTCACATATAATATTTTCTGCCAAATGTTTTATGTTTATGATGCATGATTATGTCCAATAGAAACACAACATATTATGTCGTAGCTTTCAAAAAATATACATCAGCAAAATTACTTTACTTTAGGTACAGGATATTAGAAAATAAAGGAGACGACCTCTAAATTCCCTTGTATTGCTATATCCTCCCAGCTCTGAGGGCTTAGATATCATTGGCTACAGTGGGGTTTAATTGTTGCATTTCCTGTGCATCAACTGTGTCGTGTTTGGGCTTTGCTCTTTTCAGTCTCATAGTTTCACATAGTTTGATGTTAGCAGTGCCTTATTGTCAGTAAGATATGAAATACTAGAAATTTAGTAATTATAATATTGTATCAGGAATTTGGTGAAAATAGTTCAAATTGATTTTCCACGTATTTTAATCTTTGGTCTTCATTAGGGAAGACTGGTATTTGTAGATCTAATACCTCCTTTATTTTTGATAATGGCATTGTACCTTTTGATTTTTTTTATTTATGGCCAGAAGAAGGTTTTTTATTCCTCATTGTTTAAATTTGGGATTATGAATGGCCGATTTATTCCTTGAAAGTTTATTACATTCGGGCTTATAATGTTTGTGCTTATTTTGATTAAGGGTGTTTGCACAATTGTCTCTTTGGTTACAACTCCGGCAACCTTGTTTAGTGGTTCTTGTTCCAACGTCCTGTAAGACTATCTCAGATCAATAACTGGGGTCAATTTTCAAAATACTGTTGTAGCAAGATAGAGTTCCGACTGTCTTTTTGGGTACAGTAAATAACCATAGATCATTTCGCAGGCAATAAGTGTTTCTCTTTTTGTTCTTCCTATTAAAGCTTCACAAGAGTCAGGAATCTCTTGTTGTTGTGATTCTTTAAGAAAAAGATCTAACATTCCTGATCCTCTGATTTTCAGATTCAGTTGAAAAAGATTGGAAAATATTCTGGTTCAGTTGAAGAACCAGATTCGGTTAAAAATCAGTTATTAGAATGGAAACGCACACATAAAACTTAACAAAATCTTGCATAAAGAAGGGGGAAAGCTGATGTATGAAAAAGAAAAAAGGAAAACTCAAGAAATACATACAGTTAATTTGCGGTATGACATCTTCAATTGTCACCACTCCAATCACCTTTTCTCTTCTGAAAAAATGTTGCCTTCTCTTGGAGAAGGCTAACCTTGCTCCATGAGCTGAAAAAAAGGCTTATTTTAAACTAATTATTCATTCCATAACAATTGGGTTAACTTATTATAACTAATATTCATCTTCAAAAAAATAACAGAAACGAAGCACTTGAAAGAAAATTGGCCTAGAAAAGAAGCTTCAGTAGAGAGAGATAAGGTGAAAAGAGTAGCATGGGGAAAATGGGCCCATGAGGACAGAATTTTCATAGCCAGTTTACTTAACAATTAAATCCAGTCATGACCATTCTTAGCAACCAGATTGCCTATACTCCCAAGAGCTCCTCATTTGCATATTTCAGTGGCACGTGATTTGCATATTCCTGACAGCCCCTAGAAACTAGATCTAGTCATGATCCTCCCTAGATATAGCAACTAGATACGTTCTGAGACCATACTGGCTATGCATGACGTATGAAAAAAAGGGAATAAAAAATGAAAAGAGAAAAAACAAATAGGCGAAAAAACGAGGATTTTATCAGCCAGTAGCTAAATATGAAAAACAAACAAATATTTTGACAAGGACCTCCGCCAAGTCGTCCTCAGTGCTAAAAAAAAACAAAGAAAGAAAAAAAAACAACAGCAAAATCTAACCTTTATAAGTGAACTACACAAGAGGAAGACAGACACTGACTCAACCAACAAAAAACCAAGTATAAATCAATGAAAGAGAAGTTACCAATTAGATTGAATAAGTATCCTTTGCCTTGCAACAGATTTCGCCTGTCTACAATTACGGTTTTCATTAGATATGCGGACAGGTTGTCTTAAATTAGACTGAGCGGAAGTATTCATAGAGTTTTTTAACATTAAATTATTATAAATTGGGTTTAAAGAAATATCTCCCGTGTCTCTATTTATAGCCAAATTTCTATTTATATGTTTTTTTTTATCTCAATAGCCTCTTTGAAAGATTGCGGTAGACCATTTACAGTACATATTAAAGTTGCCTCTTCAAAAAGAACTAAATGGGCAGGATTTTCGCATATATGCTGGGCCAGAGCTGAACCAAAGTTGTCACTTTTATTTTCCAATCTCAGAGACTTATCTATTGAAGTTTTGTGTTCTTACAATCGTTCCCCTAGTTTTTGATTGGTCCTTCCAATGTAAAATTTCCCACATGAACAGGGGACTCTGTAGACACCACTACCTAGTATGGGGTCCGTTTTATTCTTTCCCGAGTTGAAAAAATGTTCAACTTTTTGTTCAGTTATAAAAGAAACAGAGAGATTATATCTTTTTAAAATTTTTCCAAGTTTGTCGCTGAGTTTTGAGACGTATGGTAATGTAGTGAAAGTTTTTTTCTCAATTGCCAGTGTACCTGAATCATGGGGGACGGGCCTCCTGTCTTCCTGTTTTGTCTTTTTTAATCGTCTATCTATTATATTTTCAATGAGGTTGATTGGGTAGCAATTGCAGAATAGAATATCTTTAACATAGTTTAATTTGGATTTTACATGATTACGTGAACATATTTTTAAAACCCTGTCGACTAAAGAAATTAATACCCCTCTTTTTACACAAGGAGGGTGACCTAGCAACTAGGTTTCCCATGGAGCCAGCCGTTACATATTGCCTATATTCCAGAGGGGAAATAATCTGCATATTCATATCAGCACCAAGATTTGCCTGCTCCGCTTATACTATTTAAGACAGCGGACCCAAAGAACTTGATTTAAACATTCGGTTTTATTTTATTTCGAATGGACTCTTAGAGGGAACTTATGGTCATCCATGTCCCACCTTAAGGAGCCCCAAAGGCCCCCCCTCAACTTTTGGTCCCACAAAAGTTTTCAACCTTTGGTGGGACCTCGAAATTTTCAACTTAATTTTGTGTCTTAAAATGAAATTAAATATACTTTAAACAAAATAAATTCAATATTAAAATTTTCGAAAAATTAATTGAAGATCAAATACATATATAAATCATGATTTTTTCTATTAGAAAAATATTTTTTTGTAGTGACAAATTTTCTTTCTTTCTTTACGTAGTTTTTTTAACTTTATTTTCTTATATCTTAAAATGCCATTAAATATACTTATAACTAAAGAAATATTCTTCTGATGTTTTAGAAATACAAAATGAAGATGATATACTCATGTTAGAAAATTAATGTTTGTAGTGACCTTTTTTTCCGTTTTTTTTGTATGTCAACACCGGTTTAATCAGGTTTCAAATATCACGAAAGAAAACAAACAATAATTTCAAACTTATGTTGTCACTTCGAACAAACATTTTGATCTAAACTACCTTCTGAAAACTAAGAACACAATGACGAGGCAAGGAATGAAACATTAGCTGGTATGGCCAGTCGTGCGCAAGTTTTTTTTACTTTGTATAGTCCGACATTCTCCCCAGTGATTTTCATCTTGGCATTTTTTGTCTCCCCAACATTCTCCCCAGTGATTTTCATCTTGGCATTTTTTGTCTCCATCCATACATTGTGTTCTACCATATTCGGTGCCGACAAAAAGGATTTGCCATCTAATTTGTATTCTTTCTTTCTTTGTAGAAGTCCATATCCAACTAGTGGATCTGTATGGTTGCCTTACTGTTATTAAAATTTAATTGTTGTTATTTAGTATCAATACACTAGGGATGCGTTCAAAGCGTTCAATACAATTGTAAATATTTAGTTCACCCTTTTTACAACTTAATAGTGGTAAAATATGTAAGATTATCAATTTTTAGTGACTGCAATATATTTTATCCATTGCAAATCTCTCAGCAACCTCATATTATCATCTTTCAATTTTTGAACTTCTTTTTGACTTCTTGATAAAGCTTAAATAAAAAATTCATTTGCTCTTCCTCTTTTAAATCTCTCAGCAGCCGCATAATATCATTTTCTAATTGTTTAACTTTTTCTTGACTTGTTGACCAAGCTCCGATTAAAACAGATACTCGCGCACTTGCTTTGACCTTGGCCTGTTCCATCTGTAAAAATCAAAAGCATCAGGACGCCCAAGCAAAATACTAGGGCGCTTCTGTAGTAATTTCTGACATTGAGGTGTCTAACTCTATTTGTTGTGGGTGCTGTTCACACCCTGGTTGATGGAATCCATCTGCTCCCGATCTTCTTGAACGCCATCAGCCAGTGGTATGCGTTCCTGAAATGAGCACCCTAAAACAAAGAGATCAACCAAAATCAAAACGGAGAAAAGCATAGATGGTTATATTTTAGCGAATGCATGACTGGAGTAGCTGTTGAGTCGGCTTGTTTCACTAACATGGCTAAAAAGCCTCCAATTGCTGCAATAGCCTTCATGTAGCAAAATTTCTTCCAAATTAAACTATCTTGGCCTTGAGGTGTTTCTTCTCTCAGGGTCTTCAGACAGGACCTGAACAGACAAAAATGCACATCCAATAATTCCACTGATGAGTGATATTGTCCAAAATTTTGTGGAGTCAGCTGATAGGTGGTTATGAACATCTGCGGTCACATTGGTCGAATTCTCGCATAGATCGCATGGATCGCAAAGTTGAACACAAGGCGAGCAATGAAAGGCACCAAGAAAGGAGGGCACATCAAGTGAAATGGAACTTATGAGGAGCATCACCACAATTAGGATTTTCAAGTTTTTCTTCTTATCAGCCAAAATTCCTGCTGCAATATTCTAAATATTTCCAACAATCAAAAAAAGCATCATCAATGTGTCGATTTCGGCTTCATTTAGCCCAAGATTGTCAAATATCAGATTCAGTCTTGTAATAAGGGACACAGCTCCTAAATAAATAATATGACCTATCTCTTCCACTGCAAAATCGTCTTCGGTGAACAAACCGAATAGACGAGAAGCAAGCTCCCCTACTATTGGGATTAAACTTGTCGATCTTTTATATTTACTCCTTCGGAAAAATACTTCAAATATACGAGTTGTGCTTTGTTTAAGATTTTTTATTTCTGTATTGAATAGTTCAAATAACGCTTCCAACCTTTGTCTATATAATATGAGGAATGCCTGATGAGTTGATATTTTATGAGCATTTTCTATGGTTAATTCCGGGATGGGTTCTAATTTATTTTTAGCTGGTATGGCCAGTCGTGCGCAAGTTTTTTTTACCGTCTATAGTCCAACATTCTCCCCAGTGATTTTCATCTTTGCATTTTTTGTCTCCATCCATACATTGTGTTCTACCATAGTCGGTGTCGACAAAAGGGATTTGCCATCTAACTTGTATTCTTTCTTTTTTTGTAGAAGTCCATATCCAAGTAGTGGATCTGTATGGTTGCCTTACTGTTATTAAAATTTCATCGTTGTTGTTTTATCAATACACTAGGGATAGTTTCTGTAGTAATTTCTGACATTGAGGTGTCTAACTCTATTGATTGTGGGTCAGTAGTCGTGGGGTTTGACTTGGGGAATGTTTCTTCCACTTCTGTCATTGTGGTGCATTCAGTTTCCGTAACATTTGGTGCGGCCTGTAGGATTATGAAACCAGACAACACAAACGAAACGCCTTCTCCAAGCATGTATTGGAATACTAATCCAACATAGAGACTTTTTTTGAATGTCCCAGGAAAATCGCATCTTACAGTGAGCACTTCTTCCAAAATTCTTGGAAATTGACGTGACGCCAGCCCTCTGCCAAACCCAGCTAACATCATGGGTACCAAAAACAAGCAGATATTTGCGCTGCCCACCCAGATGTCTTTGATGTTTCGGAATACTCCACATGAGTAGCTGTTCACACCCTGGTTGATGGACTCCGTCTGCTCCCGATCTTCTTGAACGCCATCAGCCAGTGGTATGCGTTCTTGAAAGGAGCACCATAAAACAAAGAGATCAACCATAACGAAAACGGAGAATATCATATATGGTAATAATTTAGTGAATGCATGACTGGAGTAGCTTGAGTCGGCTTGTTTCACTAACATGGCTAAAAAGTCTCCAATTGCTGCAATAGCCTTCATATAGCCAAATTTCTTCCAAGTTAAACTATCTCGGCCTTGAGGTGTTTCTGCTCTCAGAGTCTTCAGTGCCCAGCAATCCGACAGGACCTGAACAGATGAAAATGCACATCCGATAATTCCACTGATGAGTGATATTGTCCAAAATTTTGTGGAGTCAGCTGATAGGTGGTTATGAACATCTGCGGTCACATTGTTTGAATTCTCGCATAGATTGCATGGATCGCAAAATTGAATACAAGGCGAGCAATGCAAGGCACCAAGAAAGAAGGGCACAGAAAGTGCAATGGAACTTATGAGGAGCATCACCACAATTAGATTTTCAGGTTCTTCTTCTTATCAGCCAAAATTCCTGCTGTAATCTTCCAAATATTTCCAACAATCAAAAAAAGGATCATCAATGTGTCGATTTCGGCTTCATTTAGCCCAAGAGTGACGAATATCAGATTCAATCTTGTAATAAGGGACACAGCTCCTAAATAAAATAATATGGCCTATCTCTTCCACTGCAGCGTGCTAAGCCTGCTGGTCTTTTCTTTTTGATAGTTGGCGACACTTGCTTGTATTTTTTGTACCTGTACTGTTGTATTCATGGCTGTGTTGAGCCTTTTAACATTATCTCTTAATATATTTAAATCTTCTTCGGTGGACAAACCGACTAGACGAGAAGCAAGCTCCCCTACTATTGGGATTAAACTTGTCGATCTTTTATATTTACTCCTTCGGAAAAATACTTCAAATATACAAGTTATGCTTTGTTTAAGTTTTTTTTATTTCTGTATTGAATAGTTCAAATAACGCTTACAACCTTTGTCTGTATAATACGAGGAATGCCTGATGAGTTGACATTTTATGAGCAATTTCCATGGTTAATTCCGGGAGGGGTTCTAACTAATTTTTAGATGGTTCGTCAGCTGGTTTCATGTTTCAGGAATGAAACATTAGCTGGTATGGCCAGTCGTGAGCAAGTTTTTTTCACCGTCTATAGTCCAACATTCTTCCAAGTGATTTTCATCTTGGTATTTTTTGTCTCCATCCATACATTGTGTTCTACCATAGTCGGTGTCGACAAAAGGGATTTGCCATTTAACTTGTATTCTTTCTTTTTTTGTAGAAGTTCTTATCCAAGTAGTGGATCTGTATGGTTGCCTTACTGTTATTAAAATTTCATCGTTGTTATTTGGTATCAATACACTAGGGATGCGTTCAAAGTGTTCATTTCAATTTTAAATATTTAGTTCACCCTTTTTGCAACTTAATAGTGGTAAAATAGTGGTAAATATATTTTACCCATTGCAAATCTCTCAGCAACCTCATATTATCATCTTTCAATTTTTGAACTTCTGTTTGACTTCTTGATAAAGCTTCAAATAAAAATTTATTTGATCTTCCTCTTTTAAATCTCTCAGCAACCGCATAATATCACCTTCCAATTGTTTAAGTTTTTCTTGACTTGTTGACAAAGCTCCGATCAAAACAGATACCCGCGCACTTGCTTTGACCTTGACCTGTTCCAGCTGTAAAAATCAAAAGCATCAGGACGCCCAAGCAAAATACTAGGGCGCTTCTGTAGTAATTTCTGACATTGAGGTGTCTAACTCTATTGGTTTTGGGTCAGTAGTCGTGGGGTTTGACGTGGGGAAGGTTTTTTCCACTTCTGTTATTGGGGTGTATCCAGTTTCCGTAACATTTGGCGCAGCCTGTAGGATTATTAAACCAGACAACACAAACGAAACGCCTTCTCCAAGCATGTACTGGAATACTAATCGAACATAGCTAGTTGTTTTGAATGACCCAGGAAATTCACATCTTACAATGAGCATTTCTTCCAAAATCCTTGGAAATTGACGTGACGCCAGCCCTCTGCCAAACCCAGCTAACATCATGGATACCAAAAACAAGCATGTATTTGCACTGCCCACCCAGATGTCTTTGATGTTTCGGAATACTCCATATGAGTATCCACTGCAGCGTGCTAAGCCTGCTGATCTTTTCTTTTTGATAGTTGGAGACACTTGCTTGTGTTTTTTTACATGTAGTGCTGTATTCAAGGCTGTGTTGAGCCTTTTAACATTATCTATTAATATATTTAAATCTTCTTCGGTGGACAAACCGAATAGACGAGAAGCAAGCTCCCCTACTATTGGGATTAAATTTGTCGATCTTTTATATTTACTCCTTCGGAAAAATACTTCAAATATACGAGTTGTACTTTGTTTGAGTTTTTGTATTTCTGTATTGAATAGTTCAAATAACGTTTCCAACCTTTGTCTATATAATATTAGGAATGCCTGATGAGTTGATATTTTATGAACATTTTCCATTGTTAATTCCGGGAGGGCTTCCAGTTCATTTTCATCTGGTTCGGCAGCTGGTATGGCCAGTCGTGCGCAAGTTTTTTTTACCGTCTATAGTCCAACATTCTCCCCAGTGATTTTCATCTTGGCATTTTTTGTCTCCGTCCATAAATTGTGTTCTACCATAGTCAGTGTCGACAAAATGGGTTTGCCATCTAAGTTGTATTCTTCTTTTTTTTGTAGAAGTCCATTCATGGCTGTGTTGTATTCATGGCTGTGTTGAGCCTTTTAACATTATCTCTTAATATATTTAAATCTTCTTCGGTGGACAAACCGAACAGACGAGAAGAACAGCCTTCATGTTGCCAAATTTTTTCCAAATTAAACTATCTCGACCTTGAGGTGTTTCTTCTCCCAGAGTGTTCCATGCCCAGCAATCCGACAGGACATGAACACACGAAAATGCACATCCGATAATTCCACTGATGAGTGATATTGTCCAAAATTTGGTGGAGTCAGCTGATAGGTGGTTATGAACATCTGCGGTCAAATTGGTCGAATTTTCCCATAGATTGCATGGATTGCAAAATTGAACATAAGGTGAGCAATGCAAGGCACCAAGAAAGGAGTGCCCAGGAAGTGCAATGGAACTTATGAGGAGCATCACGACATTTAGGATTTTCAAGTTCTTCTTCTTATCAGCCAAAATTCCTGCTGCAATCTTCCAAATATTTCCAACAATCAAAAAAGGATCATCAATGTGTCGATTTCGGCTTCATTTAGCCCAAGATTGTCGAATATCAGATTCAATCTTGTAATAAGGGACACAGCTCCCAAATAAAATAATATGGCCTATCTCTTCCACTGCAGCGTGCTAAGCCTGCTGGTCTTTTCTTTTTGATAGTTGGCGATGCTTGCTTGTAGTTTTTGTAAATGTAGTGTTGTATTCATGGCTGTGTTGAGCCTTTTAACATTATCTCTTAATATATTTAAATCTTCTTCGGTGGACAAACCGAACAGACGAGAAGCAAGCTCCCCTACTATTGGGATTAAACTTGTCGATCTTTTATATTTACTCCTTCGGAAAAATACTTCAAATATACTAGTTGTGCTTTGTTTAACTTTTTGTATTTTTGTATTGAATAGTTCAAATAACGCTTCCAACCTTTTATCTATATGATATGAGGAATGCCTGATGAGTTGATATTTAATGAGCATTTTCCATGGTTAATTCCGGGAGAGGTTCTAATTCATTTTTAGCTGGTTCGTCAGCTGGTATGGCCAGTCATGTGCAAGTTTTTTTTTACCGTCTATAGTCCAACATTCTCTCCAGTGATTTTCATCTTGGCATTTTTTGTCTCCATCCATACATTGTGTTCTACCATAGTCGGTGTCGACAAAAGGGATTTGCCATCTAACTTGTATTCTTCGTTTTTGTAGGAGTCCATATCCAACTAGTGGATCCGTATGGTTGCCTTACTGTTATTGAAATTTCATCGTTGTTATTTGGTATCAATACACTAGGGATAGTTTCTGTAGTAGTATCTGACATTGAGGTGTCTAACTCTATTGGTTGTGGGTCAGTATTCGTGGGGTTTGACGTGGGGAACGTTTCTTCCACTTCAGTTATTGGGGTGTATTCAGTTTCCGTAACATTTGGCGCGGCCGGTAGGATTATGAAACCAGACAACACAAACGAAACGCCTTCTCCAAGCATGTACTGGAATACTAATCCAACATAGCGACTTGTTATGAATGACCCAGGGAAATCGCATCTTACACTGAGCATTTCTTCCAAAATCCTTGGAAATTGACGAGATGCCAGCCCTCTGCCAAACCCAGCTAACATCATGGGTACCAAAAACAAGCAGATGTTTGCGCTGCCCACCCAGATGTCTTTGATGTTTCGAAATACTCCATCTGAGTAGCTGTTCACACCCTTGTTGATGGAATCCGTCTGCTTCCGATCTTCTTGAACGCCATCAACCAGTGGTATGCGTTCTTGAAAGGAGCACCATAAAACAAAGAGATCAACCATAACGAAAACGGAGAATATCATATATGGTAATAATTTAGTGAATGCATGACTGGATTAGCTTGAGTCGGCTTGTTTCACTAACATGGCTAAAAAGCCTCCAATTGCTGCAATAACCTTCACATAGCCAAGTGCATAATATTTTCTGGATTGACTTCAATACAGAGACGGCGAAAGGGATACGTCAATTTTTTCAGTCCAGTCAAAAGTGAGAGGATCTCGACAATACCTTCATGTTTTGACGGGAAAAGTCAAGTCTATTATAAAACAAGGGCCATTAACGTTATTTGTTACAGCCTCTTGTGCGGAATGGCATTCTCCTGAATTCACAAAACATTCACGTGTAATCAACTGTCACGTGGTTGGCGTCGATAAAATGACACCAGCAGAATTAACAGCAATGGACCCTGTGTCTGTGGCTGTACATCTTCACAAAAAATGGAGGGCCATATTCAACAACCTTATCAGTGCAAATTTGAATCCTGTCTTTGGTTTTCAAGGATTACTTTTGGCGAATTGAATACCAAACGAGAGGTGCTCCACATGTGCGTTTCATTCTCTAGGTAGAAGATGCACCTGTCATTGGAACATCATCACTGGATTAAGTTACAAGGTACATTGATAGAATTGCACAAGGTACAAAAATTGATGAGATGAGGCAAGAAGTGAATAATGCGTACAAAGGTATGGGCCCAGGGGCAATGTCTTTTCTATTAAACTCAGTTAAAACGCGTCAAGTTGGAGCAGTAGAGGCGGCAGATAGGCTTCTAGGCACAAAATTGTACGGTTTCTCAAGACATTTCAGATTTGTGGATCTATTCAGGGTGTCAGAACTAAAAGGATACTTAAAGCATTCAAGGAATTGGAAGCAATTGTAAGTAAGGATCCCCAAAGTTCGGATCTGTATGTTGCCCACTGGGTAGCTGATGTTTATCCAAATAGGCCAGAGCATATGTAACACATGAGTCTATATGAGCTGCTGTTTTGGTATGAATGCAAACGACGGGGCAATGATGAAAAAATGTTACTGAAGACAGGTTCTTTTTTTTAGGACGATGCATTCAAAAACCATATATCATACATCGCAAAAGGCCAACCCTTTGGAATCTGTCGAGAAGAAAGAACAGTACTATGGTAGGCTATTGAGATTGTTCAAGCCATGGAGAAATGAATGCGATATTCTGGTACATTACTTCAACAACTTTGAGACATATTGCATTGAAAGTGAAAAATATCCATCCATGGTAGCCTATCATGAGAAACTGGTAAACAAAACCATATGCGATGCCGAATTTGAAACATGCTTACGCCAGCAAGCCACGGAAATTTAGACTATTGAAATGAATGACTTAACTGATGGACAACAGGAGATTGATGATCCAAATAACGCTAAACAAGGAGAGATTATTCATAGAGTGGCTGATCCTATGGAGGATTTAGTCAATGCAAACAGACAGTGGCTAGAGTCAATCACAAGTGAAGAGTTGTCAAATGACTTCAATTCCCTTAATTTACATCAGAAGAGATTTTTTGACAGAATTATAGGCAACCTAAAAAGTGGCAGCAATGATATGCCTGTCAGACAGATAGTGTCTGTCTTTGGGGGAACTGGGAAGTCAACGAATAATTAGTCTACTCAGAAGGTTCATTTGTCAGGAGTTCGCGAAGGAGGAATGTCCAGTTGTTGTTATGGCCTCAACTGGACTTGCTGCTCATAGTATAAAAGGTGTTACCATTCTTCGTTGTTTAAGTCTGCCAGTTGACCAGCAAATAACCGCAAAATATGCATCGTTATCCACCGAACAATTGCTGACATTAAGCAAAACACTTGGACGAACTCGGCTCTTCATTATAGATGAAATAAGCATGGTTTCGTCCTTTATGCTGATGTATATTCATTTGCGCACAACGGAAATTTAATCTACTAATTTCCCAATGGGAAATGCAAACTTTGTTCTCTTTGGAGATTTTCTTCAATTGAGGCCCGTGTCGGCAAATCCACCGTTTATTCATATTTTTCGGCTAGAGATTTGAAATAGACTTGGATCCATGGGATCCTTTAATCTATGGCTTGAATTTGAGTACGATGAACTGACAATCAACTTGAGGCAAAAAGAAGAAAAGCCATTTGCAGATGCTCTTGCAAACATAAGGCTTGGAAATTGTGAAAAACAGCATCTCCAGTGTCTTTCTACACGGAAATTTGGATGTATGTCGCGAGCCACCTCAGAAGAAACTACCAAATTTTATTGTCCTTTGTGTAAGGAAGCGAAAGTGCCCGTTATTTTGATGCCCACAAACGACGACTGTAGGCTAATAAACAACACACTGCTAAAGGACTCGAGCTCGAAATATATTACACTAACTGCCATTGATTGTCTTTCTTCTGTGGTCAGAACTAAAAGAACTGAAGAAGAAGCAGCAAAAAGTGTTTCAAGCTTTTCGGATGACAGCAAACGAACAGCTGGTGCACTAACAACATTGATACTATCAAATGGTGCACGAGTAATGCTTCAAAGAACGTAGCTGTGGATAAAGACTTAGTAAACGGATCAATGGGCTACATCAAAGAGTTTCAAAGTCTTCCCTCTGGGTAAAAAGTTAATGTTTTGGTACAATTTGATGGTCAAGACCAGTTGACAAGTATAGGCCGTGCTACAGTGCGATTTGAAGCTCTCAAAGAGGTTTATTATACAAGAAAACAGTTTCCATTGCATCTAGCATTTGTAATTACTATTCACGAGTCTCAAGGCCTAGGCTTGGATTGTGCTGTCGATGCAGGAAGTCGCTGCTTTGGACCGAGTATGACTTATCTAGAGTTACCACTAGCGCAGGGCTACATCTTGTGAAACTCGAGCCAAGTTAAATTATTGCTGACATGGAAGAAATCTCAGAGTATAATCATCTTAGGAGTAGTTTTAGACCTGACCTTCCATTATTGAGAATAATCAAAACACCAACAATGAATATGAATGATGACTTCATGCAAACAGGTATCATAGGAGATGTTTCTCCGAAGAGGAAGAAAAGTAAGACTAGTGTCGAACATGCAATCATTGGAAAAGGGAGAAAAAGAAAGGCAACAATAGAAGATTCTTTTCCAAATAAGACAAAATACCCAACAACAATGTCCATAACAAATGAAGTAACATCAAATGCTACAATAGTGCCAACGAAAGGTAATAGTGTTTTCCAAGATCTTGAAGGCAACAAGAAAAGATCCAACCAAAAGCAGGTCTACCAAAGGGGCATTGTTGCTGGGAGAAAAGGTTGCCAAAACAGAGATGGTGTTTGATGATATGCAAACTCTGCTGTTCAGTTATTCTTCAGCTTACACAGAATACTTTTTGATATATTGTGGAATTCACAAGGCAACGTTGCAGCTGAATTTTTACGGATAGCAATGTCGCCCCTTGACAAAATTGAGTCAACAGTTCAGCTAAGGTCATTGCTGCCGACTGTGTCTGGGTGTACTGAGGACGATTAGCAGTCACTATGCAAGTTTTGGGAAGTTCTTTTTGGAGTATGGATGAAGAAAACTCTGAAACAAACTCAACAACTACCCTCAGCCCTCTTAGTAGACTTCCAGTTCAAGAATCATAAATTTTTGGTTTGTCCTCGCTGATAATATTATAAATGGAAAAATTGTGCTATTTTTCAGTTCCAGGAGTTCTAAATCCCGAGGCACCAGCTCATGAAGAGGCTGTTAAGACATCGGACATTCAATTTAATGAATCGTAAAGTCCTAATCCTGTTGGAAAATGTTGTCCAAAGGAACATTAGCTAACATCGCACACAGTTTTTACTGAAATGCCACAGTTTCATGCGATTAACTTGGATAGGAGTGCAATTGTACATACAATTACTAGAAGAATAATTGGTTTTGAGCCAGATCACATTTTGTTGAAAAGAACACTGAGTGAGGTCATATCAGACGTTAGCTAAAATGACATCGTGGTATCTTTGGAGCGATATAGAGCAATTGCCATCGTTGTTCATACATGTATTAATTTCAACTCTGGTCACTATTACGTTTACAGGCGTACGTTGGAAGGTACATGGTGTCTCTACGATGATTCAAATGTTAAATTGATGGGAAAACAAACAATGGACTGCTCACGTATGACTTTTGCTGTTCTTCAAAGATGTAGCTAATCTTTTTTGCCTATGTTTTAAACTACTTAACTTCTTTTTTCATGTTTGGAACTAAAGTATACTTAAGGGAATTCTAACTTTTGCACTAAATAATAACAGTTCAGAAATATTCACCTGTTCTAGTTTTTCTTTAGTTACTTCATAGAAAATTTTAATTTTTTTTTAAATCATTAGGGAATTTATGTTGACTTTTAAGACAACGTGGTTGTATAAACTATACACTGAATTGACATTGGCATATGAATGAACTTTATATTGGTTTAAAATCAGAATGCTGTTTGGTTGGATACACTTGAAGCTGGAATCATAGCTGATAGTGAACCAAAGGTAAACCAACATACCAGGAAAACTTGACGTGGAAGCCTGGACGTGGAACCTGGGCACCACGAAAAAGACTGCTGGGTGGTTACATATACTTGAAGCTAAAATCTTAGCTGATGGTGAACCAAAGGCACGCCAGAACACCTGAAAAACTTCCTATGCCTGGGCACCACATAATGGATTTGACCCAGATTAGACTGGATAACAAATCCATACATTTTTTTCTGCCGGTGCTTCTTAATTCATTCCATTTCCAAATTTATTTTGGAAATTCTTAGCTGATCTTAGCTGAAAGCTAAAATCTTAGCTGATGGTGAACCAATGGCACGCCAACACACCTGAAAAACTTGGTGTGGTAGCCCTGTGCCTGGGCACCACATAATGGATTTGACCCGGGTTAGACTGGATAACAAATCCATACATTTTTCTCTGCCGGTGCATCTTAATTCATCCCATTTCCAATTTTATTTTGGAAATTGTAATGAAATTAGGGTCACCATCTTTAGCGCCTCCTCGTTGGCGGGGGAGGGGCAACAGAATAGAGTTGAACATATTGTTCATCAGTCACAAGCGGGTGTGTATATGTTCTCCAGTGATTTCACGTGGAATTAAGCTTTTTTAAATAATATATTAATTCTGGATTCGCTACACAA